>NC_079890.1:4585185-4647864 GCF_024868665.1 Triplophysa rosa
TATCGCCAAAGCAATAAAGAACATTCATCAACAGCACAAAGCAGTGAACCGAATCACCACTATGTGCCAGATTCACGCTCTAAAAGAAGCACCACAGCTCATCATCGTGGGTTGGGAAACAAACACTTACGAAACACATTTCCAAGTAAGAAAACTATAGAAATGATCCCTGAAAGTATAGTCCTAAATTCACTGTCAAAACATCAGAGGAAGTCTGCTCTGAAGAGTATTTCCTCAGCAACGGTTTGGCACGTTTCGTATGCGCAAACGTAACCGTTCAAGCCACTTTTAAACGTATACGTCAAAAGAACAGGAGAAAAGTCCTACGTTTATTCGTTGTTTTTACAAAAGTAACAGAAACATGACCAATTTCCCAATTTGTGACTACACAAACAGGTACCCCTATAATTGAATACACCAGAAAACAATAAAAACAAAAATACTCAAATGAGCAAAGTCTGGAAATCATGCAAAAACTTCTAGGACTTCTTTCAAGGTAAGTTACCTAAAGCCATACATTTTTTCAAGTACTCACAAAGACATAAAACCACTCAGATCATGCTCCTTTCCTCAATATCGCCAAAGCAATAAAGAACATTCATCAACAGCACAAAGCAGTGAACCGAATCACCACTATGTGCCAGATTCACGCTCTAAAAGAAGCACACAGCTCATCATCGTGGGTTGGGAAACAAACACTTACGAAACACATTTCCAAGTAAGAAAACTATAGAAATATCCCTGAAAGTATAGTCCTAAATTCACTGTCAAAACATCAGAGGAAGTCTGCTCTGAAGAGTATTTCCTCAGCAACGGTTTGGCACGTTTCGTATGCGCAAACGTAACCGTTCAAGCCACTTTTAAACGTATACGTCAAAAGAACAGGAGAAAAGTCCTACGTTTATTCTGTTGTTTTTACAAAAGTAACAGAAACATGACCAATTTCCACAATTTGTGACTACACAAACAGGTACCCCTATAATTGAATACACCAGAAAACAATAAAAACAAAAATACTCAAATGAGCAAAGTCTGGAAATCATGCAAAAACTTACTAGGACTTCTTTCAAGGTAAGTTACCTAAAGCCATACATTTTTTCAAGTACTCACAAAGACATAAAACCACTCAGATCATGCTCCTTTCCTCAATATCGCCAAAGCAATAAAGAACATTCATCAACAGCACAAAGCAGTGAACCGAATCACACTATGTGCCAGATTCACGCTCTAAAAGAAGCACTACAGCTCATCATCGTGGGTTGGGAAACAAACACTTACGAAACACATTTCCAAGTAAGAAAACTATAGAAATAATCCCTGAAAGTATAGTCCTAAATTCACTGTCAAAACATCAGAGGAAGTCTGCTCTGAAGAGTATTTCCTCAGCAACGGTTTGGCACGTTTCGTATGCGCAAACGTAACCGTTCAAGCCACTTTTAAACGTATACGTCAAAAGAACAGGCAGAAAAGTCCTACGTTTATTCTGTTGTTTTTACAAAAGTAACAGAAACATGACCAATTTCCACAATTTGTGACTACACAAACAGGTACACCCTATAATTGAATACACCAGAAAACAATAAAAACAAAAATTCTCAAATGAGCAAAGTCTGGAAATCATGCAAAAACTTACTAGGACTTCTTTCAAGGTAAGTTACCTAAAGCCATACATTTTTTCAAGTAACTCACAAAGACATAAAACCACTCAGATCATGCTCCTTTCCTCAATATCGCCAAAGCAATAAAGAACATTCATCAACAGCACAAAGCATGTGAACCGAATCACCACTATGTGCCAGATTCACGCTCTAAGAGAAGCACCAAAGCTCATCATCGTGGGTTTGGAAACAAACACTTACGAAACACATTTCCAAGAAAGAAAACTATAGAAATGATCCTGAAAGTATAGTCCTGAGTACACTGCCAAAACATCAGAGGAAGTCTGCTCTGAAGAGTATTTCCTCAGCAATTGTTTGGCACGTTTCGTATGCCCAAACGTAACCGTTCAAGCCACTTTTAAACGTATACGTCAAAAGAACAGATAGAAAAGTCCATACGTTTATTCAGTTGTTCTTACAAAAGTAACAGAAACATGACCAATTTCCACAATTTGTAACTACACAAACAGTTACGCCCTATAATTGAATACACCAGAAAACAATAAAAACAAAAATACTCAAAGGAGCAAAGTCTGGAAATCATGAGGAAACTTACTAGGACTTCTTTCAAGGTAAGTTACTTAAAGCCATACATTTTTTCAAGTACTCACAAAGACATAATACCACTCAGATCATGCTCCTTTCCTCAATATCGCAAAATCAAGAAAGAACATTCATCAACAGCACAAAGCATGTGAACCGAATCACCACTATGTGCCAGAGTCACGCTGCAAAAGAAGCACCAAAGCTCATCATCGTGGGTTGAAAAACAGACACTTACAAAACACATTTCCAAGTAAGAAAACTATAGAAATGACTCCTGAAAGAGTAGTCCTGAGTACACTGCCAAAACATCAGAGGAAGTCTGCTCTGAAGAGTATTTCCTCAGTAACGGTTTGGAGCGTTTCGTATGCGCAAACTTAACCGATCAAGCCACTTAAACGTATACGTCAAAAGAACAGATAGAAAGGTCCATACGTTTATTTTGTTGTTCTTACAAAAGTAACAGAAACATGACCAATTTCCACAATTTGTGACTACACAAACAGTTACGCTCTATAATTGAATACACAAGAAAACAATAAAAACAAAAATACTCAAATGAGCAAAGTCTGGAAATCATGCAAAAACTTACTAGGACTTCTTTCAAGGTAAGTTACCTAAAGCCATACATTTTTTCAAGTACTCACAAAGACATAAAACCACTCAGATCATGCTCCTTTCCTCAATATCGCCAAAGCAATAAAGAACATTCATCAACAGCACAAAGCATGTGAACCGAATCACCACTATGTGCCAGATTCACGCTCTAAAAGAAGCACCAAAGCTCATCATCGTGGGTTGGGAAACAAACACTTACGAAACACATTTCCAAGTAAGAAAACTATAGAAATGATCCCTGAAAGTATAGTCCTAAGTTCACTGTCAAAACATCAGAGGAAGTCTGCTCTGAAGAGTATTTCCTCAGCAACGGTTTGGCGCGTTTCGTATGCGCAAACTTAACCGTTCAAGCCACTTTTAAACGTATACGTCAAAAGAACAGACAGAAAAGTCCTTACGTTTATTCTGTTGTTTTTACAAAAGTAACAGAAACATGACCAATTTCCACAATTTGTGACTACACAAACAGTTACGCTCTATAATTTAATACACAAGAAAACAATAAAAACAAAAATACTCAAATGAGCAAAGTCTGGAAATCATGCAAAAACTTACTAGGACTTCTTTCAAGGTAAGTTACCTAAAGCCATACATTTTTTCAAGTACTCACAAAGACATAAAACCACTCAGATCATGCTCCTTTCCTCAATATCGCCAAAGCAATAAAGAACATTCATCAACAGCACAAAGCACGTGAACCGAATCACCACTATGTGCCAGATTCACGCTCTAAAAGAAGCACCAAAGCTCATCATCGTGGGTTGGGAAACAAACACTTACGAAACACATTTCCAAGTAAGAAAACTATAGAAATGATCCCTGAAAGTATAGTCCTAAGTTCAATGTCAAAACATCAAAGGAAGTCTGCTCTGAAGAGCATTTCCTCAGCAACGGTTTGGCGCGTTTCGTATGCGCAAACGTAACCGTTCAAGCCACTTTTAAACATATACGTCAAAAGAACAGATAGAAAGGTCCATACGTTTATTCAGTTGTTCTTACAAAAGTAACAGAAACATGACCAATTTCCGCAATTTGTGACTACACAAACAGTTACGCCCTATAATTGAATTTACCAAAAACCAATTAACCAAAAATTCTCAAATGAGCAAAATCTGGAAATCCAGCTTAAACTTTCTAGGGTTTCATTCAAAGTAAGTTACCTAAAGCCATACATTTTTCACGTACTCATAAAGACATAAAACCACTCAGATCATGCTCTTTTCCTCAGTATCGCCAAAGCAATAAAGAACATTCATCAACAGCACAAAGCACGTGAACCGAATCACCACTATGTGCCAGATTCACGCTCTAAAAGAAGCACCAAAGCTCATCATCGTGGGTTGGGAAACAAACACTTACGAAACACATTTCCAAGTAAGAAAACTATAGAAATGATCCCTGAAAGTATAGTCCTAAGTTCACTGTCAAAACATCAGAGGAAGTCTGCTCTGAAGAGTATTTCCTCAGCAACGGTTTGGCGCGTTTCGTATGCGCAAACTTAACCGTTCAAGCCACTTTTAAACGTATACGTCAAAAGAACAGACAGAAAAGTCCTTACGTTTATTTTGTTGTTTTTACAAAAGTAACAGAAACATGACAAATATCCACAATTTGTGACTACACAAACAGTTACGCTCTATAATTTAATACACAAGAAAACAATAAAAACAAAAATACTCAAATGAGCAAAGTCTGGAAATCATGCAAAAACTTACTAGGACTTCTTTCAAGGTAAGTTACCTAAAGCCATACATTTTTTCAAGTACTCACAAAGACATAAAACCACTCAGATCATGCTCCTTTCCTCAATATCGCCAAAGCAATAAAGAACATTCATCAACAGCACAAAGCATGTGAACCGAATCATCACTATGTGCCAGATTCACGCTCTAAAAGAAGCACTACAGCTCATCATCGTGGGTTGGGAAACAAACACTTACGAAACACATTTCCAAGTAAGAAAACTATAGAAATAATCCCTGAAAGTATAGTCCTAAATTCACTGTCAAAACATCAGAGGAAGTCTGCTCTGAAGAGTATTTCCTCAGCAACGGTTTGGCACGTTTCGTATGCGCAAACGTAACCGTTCAAGCCACTTTTAAACGTATACGTCAAAAGAACAGGCAGAAAAGTCCTTACGTTTATTCTGTTGTTTTTACAAAAGTAACAGAAACATGACCAATTTCCACAATTTGTGACTACACAAACAGGTACACCCTATAATTGAATACACCAGAAAACAATAAAAACAAAAATACTCAAATGAGCTGTTAGATTTAATTTCTGCATAAATAAATACAAGCCCACAAAATCAAGGATTGTGAAGTTGTTAAGCTCACTATACTTTGCTGACTATATAGTTGGAGGGTAGGAGGAAGGGGTGCCTTCTGGCTATTCATGGGAGGAGGGGATTCCTTCTAAGCTAAACATTCTTTGTCCGAACTGCTGTACCTTATTTGTTCTCTCTGTGAACCCCTGGACATATGAAACCTGCCAGATGTCTTTTGGCACCGTATATAAAGACTTGTAGTTTCTAAAATAAATGAGTTCAAAAGCTTGATTCCTCTCTGTGTCTTGTTTTTGTGCTCCCAGATCTGCAGAAGAATTCTCTTACAACATCCAACCTATTTCTGATTTGATTTTACTGGTGATCTAAAACACAGAAAGAAACTTAGTGTTCGTAAGGAATTGTTACAGAAATTTAACAAATGGGGGCTTCGTCCTGTTTACTCATCGGTAATCCAGGGAAATTTTGATAGTTCTGTGTTTTGAAGACCGCGCTAGACTGAAAGACGTTCTACGGGTTCCAGCAGTATCACACAGGTAAGAGTTTTTTTATATAACCTGCCTGTGATATACTGTTGATGGCAGTTTCTGCACGTTTGTGTTGGGATTCTGCAGTTGCGTGTGACACTCCGTGACGTTAACCGAGGGCCAGGTTTCGTCCTTTGAAGGCGAGAGGCACATGACGCATGCGTACTTTGATATTGACTTTATTACAAACTTGTAATAAGTAACAAAAAAAAGGAGTTGGATTTTGTGGGGAAACTTTTCATCTTTTACTTTTCTTTTATAACATTTGCTTTGTTCATTCGTTGAGTATGGGACAAGAAATATCTAGACCACTACCAGCTGAAACGCCGGTAGATTTTATGTTCAGAAATAACAAGGGTTATTGGACACAACCATTTGTTGATACCCAGATAGCAAATATTTGCGGCCCAAATCTGGCCTACACCTTACTCCCCATACCACCTCATCTGGCCCACATACCGCGTGGAATGACGGCACTTGGGTGGACCGCTCCTGTTTGCCAGGTTTGGGCCACAAGCAAGCCAAAGCAATGCCGCATGTCAGCCAAAAACAAAACAAAAAAAGCAGAACTGACCCAAATATAAACAACAGTTCATTTCAATTCTGGCCCAGATTTATCCTAAAACCAACACCTTTCTGTGCTCCTGTTTGACAGAATTTGTATTGAGTTTCATTATTATTATAGTGATGATTGAGTCATTAGTGATGAACATCTGCTGTTAACAAACAGATTCACTGCAGAAAAGATCAAGAAAAACTTAAATTTAATTTAATTTACCAGGAGAAACACAACAACAACAACCTGAATACAACCCAGCTATCAAAAGTTTGTTATAAGAACTTTCCTTAGAGGTTTTTCATATGTTTGAATACGTTTTAAAAACATATTTTAATGTTTTAAGAATATTACCATCATGGTGATCAGTGTTTCCTTGAGTTGGGATCTTGACCCTTGACCATTACTTTGTTTGATTTGCTGAAACTGCGAGCTTTGAAAGTTGAAACATTGAAAGTGAACTGAAATGTATGGAAGAGATGGGTGTTATCAAAAAACAGACAGAGCCCACTGAATGGGTAAACAGCATGGTGACCATAGTAAAACCCAACAAAATCAGGATCTGCATAGACCCTCAGGACCTAAACAAAGCAATACGAAGAGAGCACTACCCTCTTAAAACACTTGAGGAAGTAGTTGCAGAAATGCCGAAAGCCAAGATGTTCTCAGTGGTGGATGCCAATCAAGGATTCTGGCAGATCCGATTCGATGACGACGGCTCTAAACTTTGTACCTTTAACACTCCTTTAGGGAGGTACAGTTTTACAAGGCTTCCGTTTGGAATATCGTCGGCTCCAGAAATGTTCCAAAGGTGTTTGTCTCAACATCTGGAAGGAATGGAATTGTTAACGTGATGGACGACATTTTGGTGTGGGGTGAAGACAAAGACTCACATGACCACAGATTGAGAAAACTATTAAAGAAACTGAGAAGCATAAACCTGAAACTGAACAAAGCGAAATGCAAGATCGGCCTAAGTGAAATCAGCTATATAGGTCACATCCTGAGTAAAGACGGACTAAAACCTGATAAAGAAAAACTGAAAGCTGTACAGGAGATGCCAGAGCCACAGGACAAGTCAGCTCTAGGTTCCTAGGCATGGTGCAGTACATGGCAAAGTTCATCCCAAATCTTTCAGAAGTGACAGCACCTCTCAGAAAACTGCTGGAAGGAGAAACACACTGGCATTGGGAGAAGGAGCAACAAGAGAGCTTCAACTGCTTGAAAATTCTAGTGAGTACAGCCCCAGTGCTCAAATATTATGATGTGAAACAGCCACTTACCTTGTCAGTTGACGCCAGCTCAGATGGTTTAGGAGCTGTGATTCTCCAAGAGGGACAACCAGTTGCATACGGCTCCAGAGCATTAACTGACAGTGAGCGAAACTACGCACAAATCGAGAAGGAGCTGTTAGCCATTGTGAATGGTTGCAAAAAATTTCACCAATACCTGTATGGACGCTGTGTACAGGTGGAGTCTGACCATAAGCCACTTGAAATAATTTTCAAGAAGCCTCTACACAAAGCCCCATCCAGACTACAGAAAATGCTGATGAGACTGCAAAAGTACAGCCTAAAGGTGAGATATGTTCCAGGAAAGCAGCTACACATTGCGGATGCACTGAGCAGAGCTTACCTTAAAGAGCATTGCACACCGGACAACAGAGAAGAGGATGACATGGATGTGAGTTTGATTGTGCATCAGCTACCGGTTTCAAAGAAAAAAAAGTACAGTTCCAGATAGCAACAGAGAACGACGAAGAGTTGAGAATGGTCAGAGAAGAGGTTCAGTCCGGGTGGCCAAACTCAAGAACTCAAGTTCCAAAGCCCATACAGCAGTACTGGACGTTTAGAGAGGATCTGAGTCACGCTGATGGATTATTGTTTAAAAATGGAAAACTGGTTGTGCCAAACAAAATGCGAGGTGAGATGCTTGAAAACATTCATGAAGCACATCTGGGTATTGTAAAGTGCAAAGAAAGAGCTAGAGACGTCTTGTTCTGGCCAGGCATGTCAAACCAAATTGAAGAAATCATCAGTACGTGTGACATCTGCAACAAGCACAGAAATCGCAATCACAGAGAACCTCTCATATCACATCCTGTGCCGGAAAGAGCTTGGGCAAAAGTCGGTATGGATTTGTCCATAGTATCTTCTCTGTGTGGACTACTTTTCCAAGTATGCAGAAATTGCCAAGTTAAATGACACAACAAGTAATCAAATCATTGCAATTCTCAAATCAATGTTTGCCAGACATGCACTGTAAAAAATAAATGTATTTTTACAGAGAAAAAACAGTAGAATTTAACAGTAACATCTCATTTTAATCAGAACTGTGAAATTCCATAAAAAAGCATACATTGACACCTAATGTACATTTCTCCTGTTCTTTAACTGATTAATGTGTTACTGGAAAAAATACTCTTTTCCTTTAAATTAAAGTCATTGTTGTCATGAATCTCAGCTATGGACTATGGCAGGAAAGAACCCAATTGCAGGCAGCGGGAGTACATGGAGAACAATATACTTTATTTTAACAATAAACATAAAACAAAAACCCACGATGGGGTGAAAACAAGAACAAGATAACAATAAGGCAATGGAGACGTAAACTAACTTACCACTAGACTCACATAGACTAGACAAGGACTAAACTAAACTAAACTAAACAAAACACTTACTACAACAGCCGAAACAGCAACAAGAGGCACAGGCATTACAGGGAACAAAGAACGCACACCATACACATACAATGACCGACACAGGACAATGAAACATGAGGGTATTATATAGGGAAGACAGACAAAGGATAACGACACGGGCAGGTGTGGGTAATTAAACACTCAGGGAAAGATAACAGGAAACGAGATGGCGGGAACAGAGACGAGACACTGGAGAGAACGCATATTATTGTCAAAAGGACAATAATATGTTTCTCTCCACACATAACCAAAGGCTTTGTCATGACTCTGCCACAGGACCAAG
Organism: Triplophysa rosa; assembly: GCF_024868665.1. Taxonomy (NCBI): domain Eukaryota; kingdom Metazoa; phylum Chordata; class Actinopteri; order Cypriniformes; family Nemacheilidae; genus Triplophysa; species Triplophysa rosa. The sequence goes on from NC_079890.1 coordinate 4,594,359, forward strand.
AAAAACATGACTAAATGAAGCAGAGCCATGACACATTGTTGTGTATTGTTAACCTGACATGTCCTTTAAAAAATGTTCATGTTTATTTTTTTGTCAGAGTTAGATAAAGTGTATTTTTACTGAAAGATCCATTAGAATTTCACAGTCATATCACATTTTTATCATAACTGTAAAAAATATTTAAAAAACACACATTGACACCAAATTTAGTCTATAATTTCCCAGTTGAATTTAGCAGCGGCTACATGTACTAGTTGTGTTATATATTCTATTTACACCATGTAGAATTCACAGTTCTTTGTGATAAATGTAAATATTAATTAAATGCTATCTATACACTGTAAAAAATAAATGTATTTTTACAGGTAAAATGCAGTGTAACGTAACAGTATTTTCACATTTTTTTATTAAAATAGTAAAACTCCATAAAACGCCATACATTTACACCAAACTGACATTTTTCCATGTTACTGAAAAAACGATGTTTTCTTTTAAACAAAAGTAATGATCATGAAATCTGAAAATGCACTTCTGTCCTCTAGTGGTGATCTTTCTCTGATGAAGTGAGTTTGACGGCTTGAGCAGAACATGTTGTTTTATTCATCCAATCAATCACAGTAGAAAACATGAACCACACCCACTATTCTTCCTCATTCAATATTTACTTTCATTGTGAAATATGTCAGAAAACTGAAGACAATCACCAATTCTGCTTCACAGGGACTTTAACAAATCAACATGCTGCAGAACATGAATGACTTGATGTTTCATTGTTATTAAAGTCACCATCAATGTGATCAGTGTTTACTTTAGTTGAGCTCTTCACCCTTCATCTAATATACTGTGATCTCTCTTTGGGCTGGAAAATGAAGGACACTCAAAAGAAAAAGTGATCAGATTTGTTTGTCTGGTTGATGATGTGAATCGTCATCTAATTAAGTGATGGTATTATGTGATTCATATTTTTTCGGTGTTTTTGTTATATCTGTGTGAGTGAGATTCGGCTGAAAGCACAGGTTTCTTGTGATAACATTCTTATGAACAGATTTAGAAAACATAATGTACATTAAATTACGGGAGCTGGTTTTACACACATAGAAATGAATAATCAATGTATGAATCTCAACAGTGGTGACATTAAATGAAAAGCTTCATGTTGCAATGCATGCTGGGAATCATGGATGAGTTTTGAACTATGATGGTACCCAGAATGCATTGCGTTTATCTGAATAGTTTGTTAGTTATCACCATTGTTGAGATGAACAGGCTGAATCTTGATGTCTGCGTATCTCATGGTTTTGACATTTTTAATGTGCATGATGTGTTTTAAAGTCCTTCATAATATCACTTAACACTATAATGTCTGTGAGCTTCATGAAAACACTTATAACCAATGAATACATGAATGGAGACAAGATAACCTGAAGGTTAAAGCAAACACTGATCAGCATAATGGTGACTAAACAACAACCGTCAACATCTGAACTTGTGTTAATTGTCAATAAGATCTTTTGTAAAGGCACAACAGAAATAAAGTGAAGGTGGTGTTGTAATAAGTGAAGGTGGTGATGGTGTTTGTAGAGTTTGATGAGGATTTCTCACAGAAAACACTGGTTGCCAGAATACTTGTGTTAGAACTACAGAATTTCTCTGTTAATTTCACAGTCAGTTTGTTCAGATCACGTCACTTCAGTTCACAGTGTACAGACCTTATTTCTGTTGATGGTCAATGTTTGGCACCCTGTGCTGCCGTGCACTTCACTATTTCTTTACACTGACATCTCTGTAGAATTAAACTGTAAATAACCTTCACATATACTGTGAAAAACTGTGAAGGACTTTCCCACAATTCCCTGTTTAATGCACATGTCATATTTCATTCATCACTTAGTTTCTTTATATATTTGTTTTAGCAGCTGTGTACATGTGAGTGTTTTTAACATTATAAGTTGTTTAGTTAATGTTTATACGATCATTTTCACATAACGTGTGTTACCCTGATGGTGTTTTGTGTTTGTGTATAAGACACAGAGCACATCTCTATATAAGAGAGTTAAAGCTCTATGGTCTGTCCACTTTTGAGTCTTCATGTTGTTGTGCAGTCTATCGCCTCATAGTCTTTACTTGCTTTGTACACAATTAAACAAAATAGAATAATAATAGCAGTTGTGTAAACAACTCAATTGACAAAGTACTTGTTTAAATGTAGTAAAACACACACATAAAGCTTTGTCAGTTTACTTTTAAAGTTTGAATACTGTTGCTTTTTCATTTTACCAATTTATAAATTCAACCATTTTAACAGACAAATCATTTGGTACTACAGTGAAAACATGTTATTTTATTGTATGGTAGACACACGTTTTCTCATGTTCACAGTTTAAACACGTTACCTCAGTTCAGGGTGTAGCGTTATTTCTGTTAATGGTAAACCTTTGGCACCCTGTACTGCCATGCATTTCACCATTATTTTACGTCTAAATTTTTTACAGTGTGGTGCCAGATGAACTGTTTTCGGATAATGGAAGGCAGCTTGTATGTGCTGAAATGTGAGCGTTTGCAGACAGCTGGGAATTCACACATACTACCCCGAGTCCAGGATTTCCACAGTCAAATGGTAAAGCAGAGAGAGCAGTACAAACTATAAAAACTCTGCTGAAAAAAGCACAAGAAAGTAACAGAGATCCTTACATTGCTCTTCTTGAGTACAGAAACACGACGTTGGATGGAATAAGCCTTTCCCCAGCACAGCTACTCATGGGAAGAAGATTGAAATCAAAGTTTCCAGTGACAAAGAAACTGCTGATGCCTGAAATTTTCAAACAGGTGCGTAACAGACTGAGCAACAGACAGGTCAAACAGAAACAGCACTTCGAACGTGGGACAAAAAAGTTACCGGAACTGAAGACAGGAGAAAATGTGAGAATCAGGGAGGACAAAAACTGCCGAACCTTCAGAAGGAATCGAAAAGACTTGCTGAAAACAAAAGGGTCTGAGAATTCTTCAATTCAACATGGTGATGTGGAAGACTTAGCAGTTGCTTCACCAGGGTCAGAGTTCATTATATAGCAAGAAACCACTGCAAGCGGACACAATAATGTCAGTGCAAGTTGTTCAGCTTCTGTGAAGGATGAGAATTCAGCAGTGAGAAATGGACGGTTTCACTCATTAAGTGATGAGAGACTGTCAAGATTTGGTAGATCTAGCTATTAGAGTGCCTAGTAGATACCGAGATTAAAATAATAATTGTAAAATAATAATTAGCAAAAATAAATACTGTGTGTATTTAGGTTCAGTAATGTTGTTGTGTTGAAATTAGTTTCCAGAAATGTTCTTTAAGAATAAAGAAAGGAGATGTCATGTACACTGTAAAAAATTTAGACGGAAAATAATAGTGAAATGCATGGCAGCACAGGGTGCCAAAGGTTTACCATTAACAGAAATAACGCTACACCCTGAACTGAGGTCACGTGTTTAAACTGTGAACATAAGAAAACATGTGTCTACCATACAATAAAATAACATGTTTTCACTGTAGTACCAAATGATTTGTCTGTTAAATAAAAAATGACTTCAATTAAAATGGTTGAATTTATAAAATGGTAAAATGAAAAAGCAACAGTATTCAAACTTACACTGACAAAACTTTATGTGTGTGTTTTACTACATTTAAACAAGTACTTTGTTAATAGAGTTATTCACACAACTTCTATTATTATTCTATTTTGTTTAATTGTGTACAAAACAAGCAAAGACTTTGAGGTGATAGACTGCACAACCACATAAAGACTGAAAAGACTGAAAAAGACTACAGACTGAAATTCTGTAGTTCTAACACAAGTATTCTGGCAACCAGTGTTTTCTGTGAGAAATCCTCATTAAACTCTACAAACACCATCACCACCTTCACTTATTACAACACCACCTTCACTTTATTTCTCTTGTGCGTTTACAAAAGATCTTATTGACAATGAACACAAGTTCAGATGTTGACGGTTGTTGTTTAGTCACCATTATGCTGATCAGTGTTTGCTTTACTTGGGCTCTTGACTCTTTGCGTTTATCTTCAGGTTTTCTTTAGCTTTTATGGCTGATAAAAGCTGAGAGAAAGTGATTTCATGTTCTTTCTGATTGTGAGAGTTGTTATCTACTGGTCTGTTTCCATTCATGTATTCACCGCTTATAAATGCTTTCTTGACGCTCACATACATTACAGTGTTAAGTGATATTATGAAGGACTTTAAAACACATCATGGACATTAAAAATGTCAAAACCATGAGATACGCAGACATCAAGATTCAGCCTGTTCATCTCAACAATGGTGATAACTGACAAACTATTCAGATAAACGCAATGCATTCTGAGTACCATCATAGTTCAAAACTCATCCATGATTCCCAGCATGCATTACAACATGAAGCTTTTCATTTAATGTCACCACTGTTGAGATTCATACATTGATTATTCATGTCTATGTGTGTAAAACCAAAACCGACTTTAATAACAATGAAACATCAAGTTATTCATGTTCTGCAGCATGTTGATTTGTGAAAGTCCCTGTGAAGCAGAAGTGGTGATTGTCTTCAGTTTTCTGACATATTTCACAATGAAACTGAATATTGAATGAGGAAGAATAGTGGGTGTGGTTCATGTTTTCTACTGTGATTGATTGGATGAATAAAAACAACATGTTCCGCTCAAGCCGTCAAACTCACTTCATCAGAGAAAGATCACCACTAGAGGACAGAAGTGCATTTTCAGATTTCATGATCATTACTTTTGTTTAAAAGAAAACATCAGTTTTTTTCAGTAACATGGAAAAATGTCAATTTGGTGTAAATGTATGGCAGTTTTATGGAATTTTACTATTTTAATAAAAAAATGGTGAGACACTAATCTTGTGGTAGCTGCTGATATATTTGAATCTGGAGTGACTGGCATTTCCCCCCCTGTTAAAGAACTACAAATTTATTTTTTTTTACAGTCGTAGTCCCAAGGAGCCTCTTCCCCATGTTTGGGTTTATTTTTAAACCCAAATCACTGCAAACGCCCTGCGTTTGGGTCCTGCCTTCCCCGTGGCGTGACATCCACAACAATAAAACAAAGACAAATTCCCTGATATTAAACAAATGAAATGACACATTCATTGACAAACGTTCTCTTGCGGTTTTCCTCCATAATCGTTGTGACACGCCCGACATTAAATGTAGCGTCCGACTGAAGTACAGTCGTGCAAAAACTATTGACTCACCGTACAATAACCATGAGCTTTAGTGGCTCACCGGAAGTCTGCGACATTTATTTTTTCTGTAAGGCAAGGCAAGTTTATTTATGTAGCACATTTCATACACAATGGTAATTCAAAGTGCTTTACATAAAAATAATTAAAATAATCATCTAAAAATAATCACAACAAATAAAACAAAGGAATTTAAAAATCTTAAAAATGATTCCGATTAAAGGTTAGATGAAACAGTTTATTGATATAAACGGATTATACATGAAATAATAGTGAGTACTGTATTATTGGTCAGTTTGGACACAGGCACAGTGGCTCATGTTTCAATAGAATGCACAAGCTAAAAGCACTGAACTTTTTGAGTCTGCATTTTAAATGGTTGTAATAATGTTTTAGCAACATTCTGATCTCTTCTGGCAGCTGCATTCCAGCTTAGGGCCAGCATACAAGGCTAAAAAACCGGATTCCCCTTCCTTTAGACTTGTTGACCTGACTTGATCCCTAATTGATTCTAAGTGGTTTTGTTAGGTTTATACTTTTGCGATCATAATCTCCTGACGTAAGTTCGGCTAATGGGGGGGGGAGCCGTTTAGTTATTTATAAAAACGGAGTAGTCCCAATTGTACTTTTAATCCATAGGTTTCGTTAAGACCTGGATGCTAATCGGTGTTAACATTGTTAAAAATTGTTTACAATATACGTTACACATTTTCCAGCTCCATTCAAGTTACTAATTGAGTGTGACTAGAGTCGAATCTCCTGTTTTTCTTTTTAATCACAATTCATTGCCTTTTACTGTCAGATTTGTGTACCTCAAATTCTGAACCTGAACGCTGGATTGGTCAAGGCTTTTCACCTTTTTTTTTTCTCCTGCACAAATCATTGTTGAGAGACTGTGACAGACACTATTGGTTGACTTTCTGCTCATCAAAGACTGACGTGCGGCACAACACAAAGACATCGAAGGCTACAACTTTCCTGTATTGTTTGTTTTTTTGGAGCTTCTGTGGACTAAAGCATTAGTGTCATTTAGAAAACACCTTCATGTGAACACAAGAGTTTCTTGGCAAGATGCACAGAAGTACTGCAGAATGCATCATGATGATGTCTCCACCCTCACCTTTGAAGAAGCAAAACGGGCTATTAAACATACGGATGTCACTTACTGGTTCATCTGGGTTGGATTTTACCAAAATCCTTCAAACGCATTGCAATGGTTTTGGTCTGGAGGAGAGAACGACCCAGCTTTTTGGGATGATGGTGAGCCAAACTTTATTGAACTTGAACGCTGTGGTGCTGTAGGGATATATACATATCTACTCTATAATGTGAACTGCAACTGGGGTTTAACATTTTTTTGTATGGAGATGTTTGAGCTGATTCTGGTTAATAAAACCAAAACATGGGAAGATGCTCTGGACTACTGCAGACAGAACTATATTGATCTGGTCAGTATCACCTCTAAAAACATTACGACAGATGTGGAGACAAACACCATGACGGCTCAAACACCTCATGTGTGGACTGGCCTACGATTTTTGGCTGGCCATTGGTTCTGGGTCAGTGGGGATGAATATGATGCCTGGTCTCAGAATGTAGATCTTCAGTGCCCGGCCAGAAATCTCCGGTGTGCAGCTTTGGATACAACACTTAAGGTTTTAAAACCTCAAGACTGCGAGGAAAGACTCAGCTTTTTCTGTATCAAGAGGAAAACTAAAAATGTTATGTAAAATATATATTCTAATACATAATACTTTGACGTGATGTTTAGAGAAATGTTATACTAAGACTTAATTTTCCCTGTCATTAATATTTTTTTTACATAATTTGAACATTTGAATTTGATCATATATAATGTACAAAGGTTTTCAATCTGTCCATGGAGTGTGCATATAGAATGTCTTATACAGACGCTTCACCCATCGTATAGCTTTACTGGAAATAATTTGATACAATTTATACAACTTACTCTGTCTTTCTCATCATAACCTTTTACACATACAGTACAACACTGTATTACACAAATTTACAAACAGTTTAGGTGTGTATAATTATATTTATTTATCTATATTTTTTTTGCATATCATGCATTTTGTTTAAAATAAGTTTTGAAATGGACAAATAAACTATGTTTGCTAATAACATTGGCGAACACAATAGAAGATATTTTGAGAAATGTCTCTGTAGTTTTGCGTCCCTAAAATGGAAGTCAACATTATTTGGTTACCAACATGATTCGAAATATATTTTATGTTCTGCAGAAAAAAAAGTCTAACTAATGATGGACAAAAAACTATCCGCAACGAATGATAAAATACACTACGTTTAATCTAAAAAAATGTACTGTTAAAATGTTAAAATTAACTTAACAAAAATGTGTCCTGTTCTTTAACTTTCATTCATAAAATTTATTGTCAGAGACACATGCCATGTACACATTTAAATTTTCTAGTATCTACAGAATAATAAACATGAGTGATGAAAAGAGGGCATGCTCAAGACAATATCTAAGATCCTGGAGAGCAGCTAAATGTGTTATACAACACATCTCTTCACAACACAAAGAATTTGAAACACTTGATGATGATTGTGCCCAAACCTCAGAATGTTAAGGGACTTGTGTGATGGCTTAAGTTTATGGGTGACACAACATACCTTCCATCACCGATGTCCTCTGGAGCATCAAGCACTTTCCGAGAATCTAAGAAGGAAGCTGATGTGGAAGAAGTCATGGAAGTCTGGGAAAATAATAATGATACATCTGATCAACCTGGCAACAGACCTGGCAACTTGGGCTTCTCAGTTTCAAGTTAAAAACAATGCTGTTGACCATCTTTTGAAGATTCTTCAGAAACATGGCCATGTAGCGGTTTTAGCTGCATGTTAAAATAAAGACGAGCTAAGCTCACCAAATATGGTTCTCCACCAGATCTATCAAGATAACATCCATGAAATGAGTTATTTAAAACATAAATTTCAGTCAAGGAATTAGTTTAACTCAAAGGAAAATACGTATAATAATCGTTATTAAATATACATATTTTACAGTCTCTGATTAGTAATATAAAGTATAACAATATTTGTAGGCTTTCGTCCAGCGAATGCATCAATGATATCTGAATCTGAATTTCATGATATTTGGGAGATGTTCTTGGATTTTATTAAAGACGGAAATATTTAGTAAGCTCTAGGTGTGTGATGTTTTAATATAAGCTAAATGATTAGAAAATGGTTGAATATACACTGGTAAATATCTATATTTTTCTAGTAAATTTGCTGAGGGTTTATTACTGTTGTTTTTTTTCCTTGTTTTGTAAGTTTGAAGTTTCTGTAAAAAGTACATGGCAAACCTGTTGAGATTACCAAAAGAATAAGACAGATCTGTGCATCCTTTAAAACCAATGGTTAGTTTGTAGTTTGTTTTAAATCAAGACACCACATCAATGAAATAGCACCATGACAAACGCACTTATATTGAACAACACGTTTGCTAACAAAACGATTAAGACAATGGTAAGCGTTAAAACACAAAAGAAACTAATTGTTACTTTTATAAGTAGGCTTCCACAACAATAAAACAAAGACAAATTCCCTGATATTAAACAAATTAAATGACACTTTCATTAATAAAGTTTCTCTTGCGGTTTTGGCTCCATAATCGCCGTGACACGCCCAAATTTATATGTAGCGTCCGCCTGAAGTACAGTCGTGCAAAAACTATTGACTCACCGTACAATAACCATGAGCTTTAGTGGCTCACCTGAGAAAGTCTGAGACCTTTATGTTTTCTGTAGTCCAATTGTAACTTTAATCAAGGTTTCTTAGACCTGATGCTAATGATATATGTTAAAATTGTTTACAATATAGTTACACATTTTCCACTCACATACTCTTAGTGTGACTAGAGTGAATCTCCTGTTTTCTTTTTATCAGCATATTTGCCTTGGAAAACTGTATGTTTACTTCAGATTTGTATACTCAAATTCTGAACCTGAACCTTTTTTCACCTTTTTTCTCCTGCACAAAACATTTGAGAGGCTTGACAACACTATTGTTGACTTCTGCTCATCAAGACTGTACGGCAGAGAACACATAGAAATGAAGGCTACACTTTTTATATTGTTGTTTTTGAGCTTCTGGACTAAGCTTTAGTCTCTTTAGAAAACACCTTCGTGTGAACACAAGAGTTTCCGGGGAAGATGCACAGAAGTACTGCAGAAAGCATCATGATGATCTCTCTCCACTCCTCACTCTGATATATATTATATATATATATATATATATATATATATACATATCGACTCTATAATGTGAACTGCAACTGAGGTTTTACATTTCTTTGTCACTGTAAAAAAAAGCAGCTTATTACACAGACTTTTTACCGTAATTAAAAACGGAAATTTTCTGTTAATTGACAGTGTGCCCACGGTAAAAAAACAAGAAACTTTCTGTTATTTTAATGGTATAACTACTGTTACTGTTATTTAAAAGTTTTGTATATTAAGAAAACTGTTTTTACTCATTTAATGGTAAACCAACACTCACTGACTTTCCCCTGTAATTAAAAAATGGAAAAATACTCTTAATGTATAGTTTACCTACAGTAAAACAAAACCCTTTTTTCTACCTTCCATGAGTTTTCTCAGCATTTGCAACATGTTTGTAATGCCTTCACAAAGGAGACGTCGGATAGCTGCTCGACGATCTCGCCTTAGGAGAGCACTGCTGATTTTATTGCCAAGGAATATAAGTATTATTGCTTATAAATTAAATGTACCCTAGAAATGCATTGCTAGCCAACACCTACACTTGTGCACAATATTATTGATAAGTGCTGACCAATACTTATTAATTTTTTTCCTGAAAATGATATTTACATTTTACATTTAGTCATTTATCAGACGCTTTTATCCATATATTGATATATTGTATTAAAATAGGCTACTAAATGTAATTGCATTGCCAAACGCCATCTATGCATTAATACAGACTACAAAAATGTGAATGCATACGTTTTCAGTGAAGCAATGACATAATGCATGAAGTAATGTAATATGTTTTATTTACAGAAAACTATAGAATAAACATGAATAAAAAATATGTAAATTTGATGTAAGAAAATAAATGAATTTAATAATCATTAATACATATACAAGTTAAAATCACATAAATCAAAGCTTTATTTCAATTTATTGTTGTAACAAATTATCCTGCATACAGGCGTTGAACCCCACACCCTACTGCCATCTCGCAGTAGGGTGTGTCACCACCTTCTTGATTTTAACGAGTGTTCTCATCTGTCCCTGTAACAGTCAAACAAGATTCTAGTGACCTCTGTGATTTGTGCTCAATACTGCATTTAAATGTGGAGGTAGTTGCACATGTGTTAACTCGCTGTTTATTCAACTCAAATTTTCCTGAATTCATCAACAGTACTAATGGACAAATAAAATATATACATTATGTTTAGTTACATTACTTATATGTATCTATGCAAGCAGTGAACAATGCTGCATGACAAACCTGCTGAATTACCAAAAGAATAAGACAGATCTGTGCATCCTTTAAAACCAATGCTTAGTTTGTATTTTGTTTTAAATCAAAACACCACATCAATGAAACAGCACCATGACAAGCGCGCTTATATTGAACAACACGTTTGTTAACAAAACGATTAAGACAATGGAGAGTTAAAACACAAAAGAAACTAATTGTTACTTTTATAAGTAGGCTTCCACAACAATAAAACAAAGACAAATTCCTTGATATTAAACAAATTAAATGACACTTTCATTAACAAACTTTCTCTTGCGGTTTTGCCTCCATAATCATCGTGACACGCCCGACTTTAAATGTAGCGTCCGACTGAAGTACAGTCGTGCAAAAACTATTGACTCACCGTACAATAACCATGAGCTTTAGTGGCTCACAAGAAGTCTGCGACATTTATTTTTTCTGTAAGGCAAGGCAAGTTTATTTAAATAGCACATTTCATACACAATGGTAATTCAAAGTGCTTTACATAAAAATAATAAAAATAATCATCTAAAAATAATCACAACAATAAAACAAGGAATTAAAAAAAAGATTTAAAGTTAATTAAAACAGTTTAGAATAAACGGATTATACATGAAATATAGTGAAGTATCATATCTGCGATGTATTTTGGTCCTAGGCCGTTTAGTGATTTATAAACGAGTAGTCCCATTGTAACTTTATTCAAGGTTTCTTAGACCTGATGCTAATAGTGTTACATGTTAAAATTGTTTACAATATAGTTACACATTTTCCACTCACATACTCTTAGTTTGACTAGAGTGAATCTCCTGTTTTCTTTTTATCAGCATATTTGCCTTTACTTCAGATTTGTGTACTCAAATTCTGAACCTGAACCTGATTGCTCAAGGATTTTCATCTTTTTTCTCCATGCACAAAACATTTGAGAGGCTTGACAACACTATTGTTGACNTTTAGGTCTCTAGCAGTTTAGAACATAAAATGTCTCAATAGACAGAACTTTAGAGTGACAACAACAAAGACACTTTAAATTGAAATTTCCGCTACTATTAACACGTCTTACCTATAGTGTTGATAACATGAACTGAAGAAAAGATGGAGCACTACACGCCTATCAACACTATGGTACATCAAGAAGCTCAAAACAGTGCTAAAAATACTTGAATCTGGCGTAACACAACAGTGTCATAGCGACATCTTGTGGACAACACATAACACTGCCCTACATCCACCCCTTCTTTAAGTGATGGCGTCCCAGCCATCAAATTAACCAAAAGTAAATGTATAGTACACAGTGTGTGTAGATTGTGTGTGCGGGGTAGCTAACTGTTATCGGGGTGCATGCAGTATGGCTCTGAGAATGTCCTGCTGCTGCTCTTATTTTTAGCCCTTAGCCACACCTTTCTCCCCCTTTCTATCATTAGGAGGTCACTCTCCAGCTTCACAACTTGGGATTCGAGTGAAAGTTTAATCGGGGGATGCCGGTTTCTTTTTGGGTTTCTCCTTGGAGGGATGGGCCCTCGAGTGGAGGTGGCCCCACTACCAGTCATAAGCACTCTCTCTCTGTCACCTGTTTCTTCTGTCCACATGTCAGCCCCCTCTGTGTTTATTTGCTCCCCCTCTTAATTAGCCGCTCTAACCAGGGCTCTGTCCAGAGCCTCCTCTGAACCATCACTCTCTGTTCCCTCTTCGCCTTCCCATTCAATGCCTGCCCCACGTATCTCATCCTCTGACTCTCCATCTTTTACGATCTCTCCTTCATCTCGATCCACTGGAAGAAACATACACTGCGTCAAGAGGTTTCTATGAACCACTCTCTCTGATCCTCCATCCTCTGGCCGCACCACGTACACAGGTAAACCTGGTTGCTTCCTGACCACAACATATGGCCATGCCTCCCATCGATCTCTCAACTTCTGCTTCCCCTCCACATGACAGACCTTGACTAAGACTCTATCTCCTGGACTGAAGTCTTCACTCTTAGCTCTTTTGTCATAATACTTTTTCTGTTGCCCTTTCGCCAGCTGAGATGTCTGATTAGCCAGGGCATAGGCCTGCATCAGAGAGTCATACAGGGTCTGGACGTATTCACTGTATCCACCCGGCTGGTCCGTTTTGGGGGACCCGAAAATGAGGTCCACTGGGAGCCTTGGATGTCTGCCGAACATGAGGTAGTAGGGGCTGTATCCAGTAGAGTCATGTCGCGAGCAGTTATATGCGTGTGTCATGGCATCCACATACTCATGCCACCGGGCTTCAGGCGCGGTTCTAGTGTTCCCAGCATGTTCATCAGGGTGCGGTTGAATCTTTCGGTGGTCCCGTTGCCCTGGGGGTGGTAGGGCGTGGTGTGGGTTTTAGTGATGCCAGTACACTTGCATAGCTCTTTTACAATTGCGCTTTCAAAATTGCGCCCTTGATCAGCGTGTAACCTTGCAGGAAACCCAAACCGGCAGAAGAAATTCTTCCACAAGACCCTGGCTACTGTTCCTGCCTTTTGGTCCCTGGTAGGGTAGGCCTGCGCATAGCGAGAAAAGTGGTCCGTAACAATGAGCACATTCTCCATACCACCCTTGGACTTCTCCAGCATCAAGAAGTCCACACAGACCAGCTCCATCGGGGCACTGGTATGGATACTGACAAGGGGAGCCCTGACGTTGGCTGTGGGAGTTTTTCTGAGGCAGCACCTTTCGCACAACAGTGGAGAAGCGAAGGTGCATTGGGAGCTCTATTGCCTCCAAGAGATACTGCAAGTCGCGAATCCAGTCTTCCACCAGTATCCTACAGTCTGGATTTCCCGTGAAGACTTGAACATTTTTCACCTGATGAGTTTGCATGAAACTGCCATGGGCTGCTATGGGAAGGCACTGGCTGCCGACTGCTCGAGCAGGAGGCCTGAACTGAGTCACATGCGAGTGGGCCGATTGGCTGGCAGATGTAGGTGGAGGGGCAGTTTGAGAGAGAGCATCAACATGCACGTTAAGGTTGGAATAGGGAATCTGTGTCTGTTGCGAAGACAGTTCAAGAGGAGCATCAGCGGTTGTCTTGTTTAACGCTGCCTGAGGGCTATGTAGAGTCATGCTGGGAACCCATGCATTAGCAGATGGGAGCAATGGGGTGGATCCACTATAGCCTGGAACCTGAGTGGCGTGAAATGTGGCTTCTGGGGAATACACTTGAAGGGCCTGCCCAGCGGTCACGTGCTTAACTGTAATATTCGCCACTGGTGACCTCTGACTCGGTGCAGGCACAGAAGGGGGATACGAATAACTAGAGTAAGCCTGGGGGCCGGGCCTAGTCAGCTGGGCCGGATATGGTGATGCAACTGGAATGGGTCCGGGTGACTGCTGTTCATCTGGCATTTCAACAAAACTATGATGCGTAGAGCTTTGCCATCATGTGGCTCCTGATGGCCCCAGGCCACTGCGTTTGCGTACAGAGGCATCAACCGACCTATCTACCTGGCCACCTTTTCTCGCATCTGGGCTGTTGTCTAAACAGAGTGGCGGTACCTGCCCTGAGGCCCCAGTGCCTGGCAGCCTTGTTGCATGGGCTGGTGACACGTACTGGTCAGCATAGAGCAAGTTCGTTGGGGGTGGTGGCGCATGCCGTTCTAAGGGCAATGGTAGGTAATTTGTGGCATGCTCAGCTGTCGGTGGGAGACTGGATTCGTTGCATAAGGAGCTATGCAAGTTTTGAGTTGAGTTTGCATAAGTCTGCGACATTGTAGAATGTAAACATTTATTTACTATGTGCAAGCAGGTCAAATGGCAGTGTAATTGGCTTGTAAGTAGGTGTAATGTCAAAAGTTGTAATCTCGTAGAAACAAACAAACAAAAAATTCTTATCAATAAACCATCAAATATGTTTTACATAACAGCAAATCACTCAAATCGAAACAACAAAACAGTTCAGATTCCCATCAGGCTGTAAAGGATATAGCGGTGACTATGCATCCCCAAAATCACCAGTTTGGTTAGAATTCAGTTTGTCCATTACATAAGAGTTCAGCACTCGAACCACTGGCTGTAGAATCTCTTCCACTTCAGTCTAGTGGTTCCACGATCCGGGTCACGGCACCAAAGATGTAACCCTCTCGCTCTCTGCGTGCTTACTGGCCTCTAGCACCGCCGCTGCTGCTCTGCGTTGTGTTGTGTGTGCGTTCGTGAGTGGTGGTAGAGAAGAGACGCGACACAGAGGCGTTTCGAATCGTGGCTTGACCGTTTATTCCACAGCACGGCATCTATAGTGTTGATAACATGAACTCACTTAAGGTTTATCTAATAAAGTACATTCCAATGCACCTTCATTTTAATAACAATCTCTCGCTGCTTATATAACCATGTATAGCTTTGCATCAGCCACCCCGTATTAACCACACTCAAAAGAGAAAACAAAAAAAACATTTTAACCCTCCATATTACTCTGCTTTTAGGTCTCTAGCAGTTTAGAACATAAAATGTCTCAATAGACAGAACTTTAGAGTGACAACAACAAAGACACTTTAAATTGAAATTTCCGCTACACGTCTTACCTATAGTGTTGATAACATGAACTGAAGAAGAGATGGCGCACTACACGCCTATCAACACTATGCTACATCAAGAGGCTCAAAACAGTGCTAAAAATACTTGAATCTGGCGTAACACAACAGTGTCATAGCGACATCTTGTGGACAACACATAACACTGCCCTACATATACACAGAATACAACTAAGCACATATGCCTTTGAGGTTATAGGTGAAGGAGAATAACATAGAGACAAGCATACAATGTGGAGATTCATGTGTATACACTTTAAACCAGTCTTTTGTGGCTAAGGAAAGAGAAAGAGACATTCTTTTGGAAGAATTTGAGGCTCTCAGTCCCTGGGGGCCACATGGCTTTTCTCACTTTGGTGAACAGTCCTGTCCTACCCCAAGAAGCTCCTTTGAAGTCTAGGGTAGAGTATCCAAATCTGTCCTGGTCAGTGATGAAGGTGTTCAGAATAGGACATTTGGCCAGACTTGTTGGTGCCTGGTCGTCGTCCTGCTGAGAGGTTACTGTGTTTTACGATCACAGATGGTAAACTTTGATCCGACCATACCCTACAATAAACATTAACTTTCAATCTCTCATTTAAAAACACACCCGACAGGTTTCACACCGTAATGTGAGAACAGTAGGTTGTCAGGCCAGGGGATAGATAGACAGGGGGTACAACAACACAGCCATAAAATATAAACTGTCAAACAAGACTGACAGATCATAAAAAACCCAGCCTAATTTGATTGACTGCTCAAAATGACTTGCCTGGGATAGTAGGGGGACAGTCACACTTTGATAAGATTGCAAACCTCAAGTCTCAATTCACTCATTTGCATGATAAAAGCCATAAAACAAGGAAACAACACACTCTTAGAATAAAAACCCACATAAATATTTATTTTATCTTTAAACACAACCGTCTTTCACAAATAGACTATAGTAAAATCAAACAGGCTGAAAAACACACTTTTTTGATTAGGGAGTGATGAGGGGTAGTTAGCCCCACTGAAGGAAGGGTGGGGAACAGAGGAGTCCCCAACAACAACCATAAAATATAAATGTCATCAAGATTGACAGGCCATAAAAGTCACCATAAAAGTCACCGAGTGATTGGGTGACAGACCTTTGACAGGTGGGGTCATAAATCATTCAAACTTTTTACACAAGGTATATGATTACACTACTGACATTGTTACTAGACAGATATGCTGATCTTGCATGTGTTTTACTAGACAGGTGAGCAACTGTTTAGATTCCTTTACTGACAGAAAACGCATGATTATTAGTATATCGATCAACAAGGTTAGTTTTATTGTTTGAATGTCTTTTTCTTAATTTAGCATGAGTGTCATGTATATATTTACTGAACAAGCAGTAATCGTTTTTAGATCATCTGACTAAATAGTTATAAATTAATTTTATGAATTACGTCTAATTCATTATAAGGAAATAAAATCAGGTCATCAAACGCAAAATTTATAAAACTTTATTACTTTACATCATCCATAAACGTGATTTCTCATTCATGTCTGATTGATTATGGTGGAGTTGAAGACGACAGTTCCAATTATTCCACGCTCCTTCACAGCGTCATCAAGCTACCCTGTTTTTGTTGTTTTGGACATATATAATCGTCTAGCGGCGGATTTTACAAACTGTGCCTTTAATATGCCAGAGGAAGTGAAATAGCATATGGGGAATTGCTGTTGCGATTTAACGGTAATGACCGGTACTGACCGTGCATTTATTTCCCGTCTCTTGGCTGGGACGTAACTCGTAAGACAGAGGTAATTCAATTGCAAATAGACTTTGCTTTTCCTTTTGAAATTTGGCAGACATTGCAAAAATGCAAATGCAAATGGTTTGCATCTGAATTATGTCACAGTTTTAACATGAACAAATCGAAAACGCAATTGCAAATGCATGCAGTTTGCATTTCCATTTAATATAGTCCACAAAATCACTCCATAGGGTTGTAGAATAAGGTCATGCAAAATAAGGCATTTATATGTGCTTTATGCATACTAATACAACCAATATGCAGGTTAATAAGCAAGTAGTTAATGATGAATTTGTGTACCTTAATATAAAGTGCAACCAACATGTCTTTTACTTTTTACATCTTTAGCAACATTTCATGTATATTGTCAACAACTAGTTAATTGTAATTATGGAGGCTATGTTATAATGTGTGTATGTAGGGTCCCACCCAGGACCATTTTGACTCAGGAATATCCAGTCCAAATTTCAGTTAATGATTGATTAGACTATGAAGACACAATTCACGCCCTGGTACAGTAGTTACAGTAGGAAATGGGAATGACATCCTCCCAGTTTGTCAAGTGCTAATGACTTTGGCATGACCGACACACAAGTTAAAAAAGACAGACTGCTCTACTGTCCTAAATAAAAATTAAGCATATTACACATTATTTGTTGGTGAATCACTTTTAAAATGCTACCACATATAAATATCTTAATTCTATATTTCATCATTTGATACGTTGTTTATAAAAACTGTCAAACAGACACACATATCTATGTGGAACCTGAGGTTTTTTTAATGCTGCTTTTCTGTAATGGAAATGTTTTATCAAGACTTTTTACAAGCTATTTATGACCATAAAATACAATTTGGGATTATCATCTGGTAAATGTCAGGGGACTACGTAAAAAACTTTTTTTTCTTTTGCAAAGCACAGCAACAAAAAATATTCACACTACTATCCCTAAACGTACTGACCGTGCATATATTTCCCGTCTCTTGGCTGCAAAGCCTGGCTGTTTGGTTAAACTCCAAAAGCAATTGCTTGTCTTTCCTATGGCTCATGGGTTTGGTGCTCTCATAGCCACATTCCTCATCAGTCTGAGCAAATACAGCTCTAAAATGAGGAGCGAGATGAGATGGAGGGTAATAAAATTTACCGCACAGGGGATTCAACTCTCAGATAAAACTCTTTTCCTCTTTCTACAGCTTTCTTTTTTCCTTCCTTCAGACTTGTAGGTCTCATATACAGTATGCCCACAGTCAATGTAAATTGTCCATGTATTAACAGTAGTTAGAGGTGGTCTAATGGTTAGAGAGTCAGACTCGTGACCAGAAGGTTGCCGGTTCGATCTCCAGGGCCGATGGGTAACGACTGAGGTGCCCTTGAGCAAGGCACCTTACCCCTACTTGCTCCCCGGGCGCTGCAGTGATAGCTGCCCACTGCTCCGGGTGTACGTGTGTTCACCACTTGCTGTGCGTGTGTTCACTACTCTCTGGATGGGTTAAATGCAGAGTCACATTTCGGGTATGGGTCACCATACTTGACAAATAATTGAATTATATATATTATATTACAAAGTTTATCAGATTGTGGTTAAACAATATGTGTTTTCCAGTATCTGATCTCAAATGTGAAGTGAGTTTTGAACCACATGCATCGCCAAAATTGCAAAAAATAGTGCTTTAAACCTAACCATGCAGCATTTATTTATTCATTTATTAATATCATAAATGCTAAGCTGAGCAATACACTGAGGAATGCTTTGATAGTACCCCAGAGTAATATTTCAGTTTTCAGGAAAAATTAACATACAAAAGATTTAAAGTACCTTGCTGTATGTATGTTAGACTGAACTCCAAACCTGACAAAGTACCAATATACAGCATGTGTAGGCATATGGATTCAAATAGCTATATATGTGTATTACATGTATTTTTCTTTAGTGAACATGCTGGTGCTTTAACAAACTAAATTTGTTTGAACTGTATGAGGGCTCTCAAGTTTTATCAAAAGTTTGGAGTGAGATCACATCTGTTAGAAGAGGAGCCACTCATAGTTTCAGCAGTGGCCCCTAAGCCCCACCCAATTCTCTCAAGGTTTTCTAGCAGTTCAATTTTACTATTGTTATAATTGACCAGCACAAATAAAAATGATACCAAATTGGTAAATCTGATAAAAGATAGACAGATGAATCCAAATAAAATAAATTGTTTTATATATTTTACAATTATTTATCAAAAATAAAAATAAATTTGGCCCCAAACAAGCAGTGCTCAATGGGCATACTACACATACAGCAGGATTGCAGAACTTTCAAGCAGTATGTGTAAAACATTACTGAAATGTTAACCAGATTGCTCTGCTTTAAGAGATGTTGTCTTCGCATAGCTGAAAATAACATTAATACAGGAAAATGTTTAAAAATAAAATACATCTCTAGTACTTTTCTTAGTTTTAGGTACCCAAAGCTAAGGTCAAGCATTAAATGTGCACTGACTTTTATATTAATTTTCTTCAAACACTTATATTTAATCAGTTATTCCAACCAATAAGAATAATACGGAGCCCCTTTTTCTTGCGTTATCTCGCAAAACTTTTGCGTTCTCTTGCAAACATATTTGTGTTATCTCGCAAAACTTTTGCGTTCTCTCGCAAACATATTTGCGTTATCTCGCAAACATATTTGTGCTATCTCGCAAACATATTTGTGCTATCTCGCAAAACATTCAAAAGTCCTGTTGTCCCGCTCCGTACATTTACAATGGAGCGGTTCATAGTAGATTCCCAATAACTCGTGAGCTAAACATTGTTACAACACAAATAACACATAATTCCTTAGATTAGGATCTCGAACCCAGTCTTCCTCAAAATGAGAATATAAATTGATATCATCTGAGCAGGCGACATGGACAAGTCCAAAGGAACTGTCTGCAAAGTGACTGTAAATCCGAAAAGCGTTACTACGAAAATAGTCATTAATAATTTAAATGTTACACACTGAAGTCTCACCAAATTCAGTTTACACATTAATGCTCTCCTGCTGAATTTAGCTCTCCGGCTCCCGCCTGAGATCAATAAAAGGCTCAATTTGTGGAAAATTCATTGTTTACGTTACATAGAATGAGGTGTAATTTGTGCTATAAGAATGTTTAGCTCACAAGTTATTGGTCCAGGAATCTGCGACTACAGATCAATGTTTATGTAGCCTACAGAGCTAGTCTTAAATTCTGCCAGCGGGACATTAAACATGAAGTGTTTGTGAGATAATGCAAATGTGTTTGCGAGGGAACGCAAAAGTTTTGCGAGATAACGCAAATATGTTTGCGAGAGAACGCAAAATTTTTGCGAGATAACACAAACATGTTTGCGAGAGAACGCAAAAGTTTTGCGTGGGAACGCAATGTTTTGCGAGATAACGCAAAACATTTAAAAAAATATTTTCTCTTCCCTCTCATATTTTTTCCACCCCATGTCTCTAAAGGGGCTCCGTACATATCAGTAGATTGTGTAAAGTGAGTTTATGAAAAAGGGAGTTTCACTCATGTATGAAGAAAATGCATGAGTGATTTTCACTGCCGGTTGGGAAACACACTCCTGTGAAATTGACAAATTTCTTGTTGTGTTTATTAATTTTGCAGGCTGTGACAAGGAAAATAAATGACATTTTATACCACCAGAAAGATCTAGTTTCTGTGTGTGTAACACATGAACTACACATGAACTAACTACTTAAAAACGATTCCAGTTACATGGTGACATGACCCGGTGCAGCTATTATGCCAGTGAAGTAAGCAATGAGTTTGGAGGAGAGGGCTGACTTCTTCTTCTTCTTTAAAGTGTTTTATGGCGGTTTGGCAAGTGTCATGATTCTCAATGAGGATCCAGATGCAGACAGCGTAGAAGGGGTTAACAGAATTTATTACAAAAAAAACAAATCAAACACCCACGATGGGGAAAGACAAAAAGAGAACAGCACTATAACCACATATAAAACATAAACCAAAACTTCCCACGTGGGGGACAAAACCGGCGGACGAGGTAACCAAAAGAACCATATAAAACTGAAACTGGACTAACACTAGATAAACACAAGACAGAGCAAAAACAATATATACGAGACAACTTACTGGAGCTTGAGACAAGGAACAATACAAGGTAATACAAAACGAATCAGCACAAGACAAAGAGACACAAGGTTAATATATAGGGGAATACAAACGAGGGATGATAACACAGGGAGGGTGACGGGCAGGTGACAAGGATAAAACACTAAGGAGAAGCTAACGAGGTAACGAGAGGGCGGGGCTAGAAGACACGACACCGGAGAGAACGCATATTATTGTCAAGAGGACAATAATACGTTTCTCTCCACACATAACAAGGGATCCTGCCGTGAATCACGACAGAACCCCCGCCTTAAGGAGCGATATCCTGACGCTCATCAAGGTGACAAACAGGACAAGACAGACTGTGACAAAGACAAAATCCAACAAGACATAGTACATAAAATCAAGGGCAAACAAGCAAACACAACACTTGGGTTGGGGTGAGTCAATAAAAATAAAAAACAAGGGAGGGGGGAGGGGGAACAAGAAAGTCCACAGGGGGCAGTCCAAAAAGGTTGGAGGGAATAGTCCCAGTCCCTGGCTGCGCTCGAGGGCGCGGAGTCCTGGGGGACTTAGGATAAGTCCTGGGGGGAACAGTCTTTGACCCTGGGAGTTTCCCAGGGACCGGCTGGAAGGCCGGCTGGAAAGGGCTGGGTGCCGGCTGGAAGGCCGGCTGGAAAGGGCTGGGTGCCGGCTGGAAGGCCGGCTGGAAGGCCGGCTGGAAAGGGCTTGACGCCGGCTGGAAGGGCGGCTGGAAAAGGCTTGATGCCGGCTGGAAGGCCGGCTGGCCAGGGCTTGACGCCGGCTGGAAGGCCGGCTGGACAGGGCTGGAAGGCCGGCTGGAAAGGGCTTGACGCCGGCTGGAAGGGCGGCTGGAAAAGGCTTGACGCCGGCTGGAAGGCCGGCTGGACAGGGCTGGACGCCGGCTGGAAGGCCGGCTGGACGCCGGCTGGAAGGCCGGCTGGACAGGGCTGGACGCCGGCTGCACATGGCTGAACGCCGGCTGGAAAGCCGGCTGGACAGGGCTGGACACCGGCTGGATCGATGGCTGGGACGCCGGCTGCACCGGACTGGACACAGGACTGGGCACAAGACTGGACACCGGACTGGACGCCGGCTGCACCGGACTGGACGCCGGCTGCACCGGACTGGACGCCGGCTGGATCACCGGCTGGGACGCCGGTTGGATCACCGGCTGGGATGCTGGCTGCTGCACCGGCTGAGACGGATCCCACGCTGCCCGCCGTTGCCTCTTCTTCTTGAGCCGAACCACTCGCCTGGTGGTCGGCTGCAAGAAGGAGGTGAAGGGAGCGGCTAGCTCCGGCTGGGATGCCTCTGAAGAGGACCCCGAGGACACTCTCCTCCCCCGCTTGCCACGGAGGGTGACTGGAGGTGACGAGGTAGCAGGGGATGAGGCAGAAGGTGCGGGGTCTTCCAGGGAAACCACAGCCAGGATGCGCTCCTCCGGTATGGGGACCAGGGGTGGTGGAGTTCCCGGCGCGGTAGGGTCCCTGGGCTCCTCACGGTGCATCGCGAACCGGAGTAGGTCGATGAAACCCAGGGGCCTAAGCATCCTTACCTCTGAGGGCTTGAGGGGTTCATCGAGGCAGCCGTTAAAAATGACTTTGAGTTCCGCCTCAGTGAACCCCGAATTGCCCGCAGAGGCTAGAAACTCCCAGGCGAAGTCCCTGATGTCAGCCCCCTTCTGCCGGAGGCCGTATAAGATGTGAGCCTCTCGGCTCCGCAGGGCCGCCAAAGAGGTGGAACTCGCTGTCTGCTGGGTCACCTGTTGGCTGAATCGTTCTGTCATGATTCTCAATGAGGATCCAGATGCAGACAGCGTAGAAGGGGTTAACAGAATTTATTACAAAAAAAACAAATCAAACACCCACGATGGGGAAAGACAAAAAGAGAGCAGCACTATAACCACATATAAAACATAAACCAAAACTTCCCACGTGGGGGACAAAACCGGCGGACGAGGTAACCAAAAGAACCATATAAAACTGAAACAGGACAAACACTAGATAAACACAAGACAGAGCAAAAACAAAATATATGAGACAACTTACTGGAGCTTGAGACAAGGAACAATACAAGGTAATACAAAACGAATCAGCACAAGACAAGAGACACAAGGTTAATATATAGGGGAATACAAACGAGGGATGATAACACAGGGAGGGTGACGGGCAGGTGACAGGGATAAAACACTAAGGAGAAGCTAACGAGGTAACGAGAGGGCGGGGCTAGAAGACGCGACACCGGAGAGAACGCATATTATTGTCAAGAGGACAATAATACGTTTCTCTCCACACATAACAAGGGATCCTGCCGTGAATCACGACAGGCAAGCCCATGAAAAGGTGCATTACCTTCTACTGATCTGGATTGTGGAGAGTACTTCGATTTGGAAGGAAGAAATGAAAAAAAGGTATTTTAATTCCTATATTCTATCTATTGTTCCTGTGTTTTTAAGGTATTTAAATAATATTTCATGTACTCGTGATTGCCTTGACCCATTTCCTAACAATACTTTTAAAGAGATATTATCCACTCCCAACCAGCCTAATTCTTGTATTAATTGGAATCTCTCCCTTTCATATGCAGAACACTCATTAAGGATATGCCTCACTGTTTCTAATTCTCCACATTTGTCACACTTTCCCGATTCATGCTTACCTATTTTAAAAAGAGTATAGTTTAATGCTGTATGTCCAATTCTTAGTTTTGAAATAATGACATCCTTCTTGCTATTTCCATATCTTTTCCTCTCATTTCCAACATACTCCTGAATCTGGAAAAGATGTCTTCCTTTAAACCCACCGTTCCATAACGTTTGCCATTTCTTACTTACTTCAGATGATATCACTCTCTTGAATTCATCTTTACTTAAAGACTTGTGGATGATTTAATGCTTTCTTTGCTAGCAAGTCTACTTCTTCATTTCCATCCACACCCACATGTGCAGGTACCCAGAGGAAATTTACCTCTATCCTTAACTGCCTTATTCTAAACAAACTTTGTAAAACTTAAAATACTAAGTCTTGCCTAGCTTCAGATTTACCACTTAGTAGACTAGTGAGCGCAGCCATGGAATGACTGCATATCACAGTATTTTCTGGTTGGACTTCTTCGATCGACTGTGGAGCTAGTATGATAGCTAACAATTCAGTAGTAAAAACTGACACATGCTCTGATACTCTTTTTTCAATTTTTATTTTAAAAGTAGGAATATATACTGCTGTTGCTGTTCTTCCAGACTCTGGTTCCTTAGATCCATCTGTAAATACCTGTAACACAGAATAATATTCCTTTATTATATACTGTTGAACCACTAATTTAGTTAGTATGTTCATCTCTGGTTCTTTCATTATTTTGTGAATTTGTAAATCTATTAGTGGCATAGGGAACAACCACGGGGAACGTTTTGGTTACGGATGTAACCTCAGTTTCCTGATGGAGGGAACGAGACGTTGTGTCGAGTATCATCTTCTGATTATTTTGAAAAGGCCAATGAAAATTGGCGAATGAAATTTGCATGCCGGACTCCGCTCTGGACATCCGGGTATAAAAGGAACACGGCATGCAGCATTCATTCACCTCTTGGTCTGAGGAGCCTGAGCATCCCCCGACCACTACGGTGGGCGGCCAGCGTTGTGGCAAGGAGGACACAACGTCTCGTTCCCTCCATCAGGGAACTGAGGTTACATCCATAACCAAGACGTTCCCTTTCTGTCGGTCTCTCGACGTTGTGTCGAGCCGACAGATGGGGTTCCTAAGGAAAATGCCACAGCGCTGCGCCGCGTCACAATTTCCAGTGGAGCGACGTTGACTGGCCTGAGCGAGTCAGACGTGAGCGCTAGCGCGGAATTGTAACCGTCCAGTGGAGAGGGAGGGGGTCGCAGAGCTTTTGAGGAAAAAGGTGGGAAGCCCCTGCCACCGGCCATCACAGGCGGAGGCCTAGATTCTCTAACAGCGAGAAGCCGCCCGGCACCGTGAGGGCCACTGGGTAAGCATTAATCCCCCCTGGGGGAAAAACGCTACAGAGAGCACTATCCTACCATAGGGAGGAATTAGTGCAGACACCACATGGTCTCACCAACAGGGGAGAACTCATGGGAAAACGTGCGGACTGAAGGAGTTAACCGCAGGGTGGAAGTCCACCTAGGGAGGTCATGGGTTACCAAGGTGGGAACCCTTCATGAGGATACATCAGATGGAACAGCCCACGGAGGGGGTTTACCACGTCTGGAGCACTAGCTCCGGTTAGAGCTATGTGGTAGATAACTCAGCTGTTCCCCGGCCTGGGCTGCTCTGTCCAGCCTGCCCCCCAGGGAGGTGCTTAGTGATGGATGGAATGCCTGTTCTTTACTCAGTGGGGAAAGAAGGGAGGCGAAATAGCCGCTGCTCCCCCTAGAGGAAGGGGGAAGGGCTTTCGCAGGCATACGCCCTACCGGATGCCGGTCCTATCTGTTGCCCTGGAAGACGCGGGCTGACACCGGTTCCACGCGTAGGTTGTAAAACCTCGCGAAGGTGATGGGCGTAGCCCAACCCGCAGCCCTGCAGATGTCTGCCAGAGAGGCGCCCTGAGCCAGTGCCCACGAGGAGGCCACACCCTGGGTGGAGTGTGCCCTCACTCCCAACGGGAAGGGGCGATCTTGTGATCGGTAGGCCATAACGATGGCCTCCACGATCCAGTGCGCCAGCCTCTGTTTGGAGACAGCCCTCCCCTTCTGCTGACCTCCAAAACAGACAAAGAGCTGCTCAGAGCTTCTGAAGCTCTGCGTGCGGTCCAAGTAGAGGCGCAGTGCGCGTACTGGACACAACACGGACGGGGTTGGGTCTTCCTCCCCAGTGGGGAGCGCATGCAAGTTCACCACCTGGTCCCGAAAGGGAGTGGTGGGAACCTTGGGCACGTAGCCGGGACCGTGGTCTCAGGATCACGTGAGAATCTCCAGGCCCGAATTCCAGGCAGTCCGTGGACACAGAGAATGCCTGTAGGTCCCCCACCCTCTTGATGGAGGCGAGCGCCACTAGGAAGGCCGTCTTTATCGAGAGCTGAGAAAGAGCGGCCTCTACCAGGGGCTCGAAGGGGGGCCTCTGGAGGTCCCAAGAGGGTATGGAGTGCGGGCGAGGTGGATTCAACCTTCTCGCGCCCCTAAGACTCTGTAGCCAGTGCTGGAGCGGTCGCATGTGCATTAACCCGAGGGGGGCCACCCCCGCCGAGGATGCCATGTAACCCAGGAGCCTCTGAAATTGTCTCAGGGGGACCACTGATTGTCTGAAAAGCTTCAGGCAATTCAACACTGACTGGGCGCGCTCTGTAGTAAGTCGCGCTGTCATGGAGACAGAGTCGAGTTCCATACCGAGAAAGAGAATGCTCTGCACAGGGGAGAGCTTGCTCTTTTCCCAGTTGACCTGTAGCCCCAACCGATCTAGGTGCCGGAGCACCAGGTCCCTGTGTGTACACAACAGATCTCGCGAGTGTGCCAAGATTGGCCAGTCGTCGAGACAGTTCAGCACCCGCACACCTCTTTCCCTGAGGGGAAGGAGGGCAGCTTCCATGATCTTCGTGAAGACACGTGGAGACAGGGACAGACCGAAGGGGAGGACCCTGTACTGATATGCCCGCTCCTCGAAAGCGAACCGTAGGAACGGCCGATGACGAGGGAGGATTGAGACATGAAAGTATGCGTCCTTCATGTCAAGTGCCATGAACCAATCCTGACATCTGACGGATGACAGGATGCCCTTCTGCGTGATCATCCTGAACGGCAGCTTGTGTAGGTGCTTGTTCAGGACACGCAGATCTAGGATGGGGAAATTTATTTTTTATCTACAAAAAGTTGGATGGATGGTGATGTATATTTGGGTGTGTGCTGAAGGAGCATCATTAGGGTCTCCTGACTCTCCCATCTGTCTTTGAGACGTCCGAGTCTTTTGATTGACAGCTATGCTTCCCTACTCCAGTGCTGCTGAATGTGGGGCCATATAAAGGCATTTATCTTGAAGCAGTTGGTACCTTAAGAGGACAAGCGTCAAATTTGAGGTGAGCCAGAGTGTGGATTTAATGCACCACTAGAAGAATTTGAGAAAAGCAAAGACATTTTTCAAATAGATTGCATGAAATTGACATATCTTAGAAAGCATTGCAATTTCTCAGGATCAGTTGGTCCATTTTTAGTCACAGAGAAACTTACCCATCAGGTCTTTTTATGATGTTTTAGCTGGAAGGATTGACAGCTATAAATACTTGAGAACAGTCAGACTCCACTTAAAAGTTTCCACTGGATTTGATGAGGAGGAAGATAGACAATTGCACAAGTCATGGTGGCTGCAGCAGCAATTTCAGTCTCAAGGTCTTTGCAAACACAGTCTGAAATTTTCGTTTTTGTATTTGGCGCTCGTTTGTACGGTGTCTCTGAATTGTCAAAACGCCTCTCAAAATGCTTGCTACGGATGCGGAAAACGCAGGAAAACGAACCCATTCCGAATATTTTTATGACGGACGGAAATATTGGAGGCAGTGTGTAAATGTGATTGACACAACGTGAGGTCGTATTTATTTTTTAACGTTAATGTCTTGCGCATGCGCTGAGACATTAGTCAGCAGTTCTGTGTAACGGAGTTCACATTGCCTCCTGGTTGTTATATGTTCAAACCACTAAAGTCCACTTTTGTTTGTGTGGTGTTACTGTGCGTTCCTACGAAAGTAAGTGATGTTATTTAGCAACAATATTAATGTGTTTCTAAGTGAGTTAACATTTAACACTGCTCCGGGGGTGCGTGTGTTCACTACTCTCTGGATGGGTTAAATGCAGAGGTCACATTTCGTTGCCTTGTACTTGTACATGTGCAATGACAATAAATTGAATCTAAATCTAAATCTAAATGTAAATTTAGATCGGTTTCCTTTACCATATCAGANACACAAGACAAACCAGAGGCAAGATGATATTCCACAGTGTAAACAGAAAGCAAGCTAACACGCTATTGCTATGCTAACGGCGTTAAGTTAACTATCACATTTGGTTTAGACTCTTCCAAGTAAATAACAGGAACAGGGTTATTGAGATATCAGGATAAGTTAGCAACGACAATAATAATTAATGATAATAAAATACACTAATATTAGAGCGAAGTGGTAAGCGCACTGATACAAACAAGCTGCCGGCAGCGATGCAGGAAACAGGAAACAGGATACACAGCACACAGGACCACAGCAAACCTGGAGTACATAGCAAGGACACCAAGCACAAACACAATGACCGAACCTAGAAAGCGAACTTTCTCAGAGTCCCTCATTTGCGCAAGGTTTAGCCAGAGGTGCCTCTCCTGGACCACCATGGTGGACATCGCCCGACCCAGGGCCCACGCCGTCACCTTAGTCGCCCGTAGAGCGGAGTTCCTGCATTGCCACTGGGTCGGTCCTACCCTCGTGGAGCTCCTTCAACACCTTGACCTGGTGAACTTGCAGGATGGCCATGGCGTGGAGGGAGGAGGCAGCCTGTCCCGCAGCAGTGTAAGCCAGTAAAACTTACATGCCTTGGAAGGGAGTCTAGGCCGAGCCCTCCAGGTGGCCGCCGTCTGCGGGCACAGGTGCAACGCGACAGCACGCTCCACCTGGGGAAGCTCGACATAGCCTCTCGCTGCCCCACCATCGAGGGAGGTAAGGGCGACAGAGCCGGTCTGACGGGAACGGGCCGTGAGGGGGGGGCGTTCCACGACTTACTGAGCTCTTCATGCACCTCCGGGAAGAACGGGACCGGAGCCGCGCTCAGACCCAAGGTACCACGTATCCAGCCGCGAGCGCTGGGGAGGAGGCAGTGTGGTACACTGCAACCCAATCTCATCGTCGTCACGCACTCCCGAGTACATGACTGAGGAACAAGACGGGATAGAACCGTCTCCTGGGGGACGATCAGACGAGCGAGACGGGCCGTGAACGGTCCATGAGCCTGCGGCTGACGGTTTGATCCCCATATCACCCCCGGTGCTAACCGAAGTGGACGCCAGGGCCGTAGCCCTTGCAGTCTCGGAGCGGGTAGCAGCTCATTTGTTCCAGCTCATTACATCATAATAACTGTTACAGCTTATCCTTAAACACAGATTGATATTTTTCCTTCATTCACACCATACTCCCTTTATAGTACAGGAATTTCACCTAGAAGGAATTTTCACCTGGAAGGAATGTTTTATAAATATCTCATAGAAGACCTTTTACCATTCCAGGTATTTTAATCTGCACTTCAAGGTCATCTCATTCACAGCTCATCTGTTATAATTTATTAATAAACACAGATTGCCATAATCATAGCTTTTCTGTTACAGTTTATTAACAAACACAGATTGCTATCAAGACAACATACATTCAACATAAAGTTTATTGGTCTCATCAATATCCAACTCAAAAAGGCCTTCTTAGTAATCAAACAGATTAGTGCATGCACTTATTTCCCTTGGAAGCGGAACCCTTTAATTCTTATTAACCTTTATTTATTATGGTTAAACCCAGAAGAGCTCTGTGATAATTCTTACGACAAGCTATTCTCTGATGAACAATACAAACTTTAGACCCGTTTGTATTGCCCATCAAATCAGCCTGCTGTGGTTCCTCACTTTTCTCTTCTATGGGTCCCTGTTCGGGCGCCAAATCTGTTGCGTATTTCATGTCAACTATGAAGAATCAGTCTCAAAACTGTGGGTTCCATTGCCAAAGGAAGACTTTAATATCAGAGATACAAAGCCGAGTTGCCTGCAGAACACTAAATACCTTGTTTTAATACCCATGCATACGTACAGTTCATTGTTACCTCCCATATGTCACTTTTAGCATGCCTGTAACCTGACAAGTGGTGTTGTTGCATTCTCAGCAACATATGTATTTTTGCTACACTATTCTCTATACCATACTTGGATGTTCACATATTTAACTTTGCATACATTGCATGACTTGTAAAGGTCACATAGCTAAGTTTATCTATAGGTTGTGTAGGTCTCCTTATTCTAACCAAAAGACACAGAGTTTCCTTATTACTATAGGATCGTGGTTATGTGTACACACACAATATAATTCACTAGTTTATAATTCTGCTCATAATGCACAACACCATAATTGAGGCACAACACCACATTTGAAAATCTTCCACATCCATACCCTCTTGGAACCTTGATGTGGTCCTGGCGGGCCTCAACAGACCTCCCTTCGAGCCCTTCAGGGATTCCGCTCTTTCTCACCTCACGATGAAGACGGTTCTCCTGATGGCGCTCACCTCCATCAAGAGGGTAGGGGACCTGGAAGCATTCTCAGTGTCCCCTGATTGCCTAGAATTCAGGCCGGTGATTCTCACGTTATCCTTAGACCTCGGCCTGGCTACGTGCCCAAAGTTCCCACCACTCCCTTTCGGGACCAGGTGGTGAACTTACAGGCGCTGCCCACTGGGGAGGAAGACCCAACCCCGTCCGTGTCGTGTCCAGTACGCGCACTGCGCCTCTACTTAGACCGCACGCAAAGCTTCAGGAGCTCTGATCAGCTCTTTGTCTGTTTTGGAGGTCAGCAAAAGGGTAGGGCTGTCTCCAAACAGAGATTGGCGCACTGGATTGTGGACGCCGTCACGACGGCATACCGATCCCAAGACCGCCCGTACCAACTGGCAGTAAGAGCTCACTCCACCCGGAGTATAGCCTCCTTGTGGGCACTGGCGCGTGGCGCCTCTCTAGCAGACATCTGCAGAGCTGCGGGTTGGGCTATGCCCAACACCTTCATGAGGTTCTACAACATCCGTGTAGAACCTGTATCAGCCTGCGTCCTGCATGGCAGGTTGATAATAATTATAGAGAAAATCATAACTCAGACATAAAACTTCTCATTACACCATCTACACTACATTACCCAATTCTCTACGTCCAATATAAATTGTTCTCTTCAAAGGAGTTGGGATCTCAGAAACAGATCCATATTCCTGGTTGGTCCACCTTGTGCCATCTGAATGGCAGAGAGTAAATGCACTCCCCTCTCTTTCCTTTTATGTCCAAAATTGCTCCTGGGCAATATCTAGGAGGTCATCATAGCCTTCTGTGCCTCTCACTATGATCCTTGGGGGGGCCTCATCAAGGATTACTTTTTGGTATCTGCCTGGTCATTTTGACGTCCACGATTTCCACTCCATTGGACTCATTTTTATCTTTTGGTACAACATAAATATAAGGTTGGTAACATTCCAAAATAAATATATATTAGTGATGCACAGAAATGAAAATTCTGGGCACGAAACCGAAAGTTTTGGATGGACTTGGTCGAAAACCGATACCGAAAATGGCTTCATTAAAAAACTTATTTAAAAATTGTTTTCTGGGTTTGAATAAAAAAGACCTACAAATTAATTAAAATCCAAAAAAAGAAATACACAGAGTTTATGTTGTATGTATGTAGTACTTTTTTTCCTGCTTATTATCAATTATAGTTTATATTTTGTATACACTTTCTTGTTTAAATAAAGATATATATTTTTTTATCAGCCCCAAAACCCAACCGGGTCTGTCGTCCTCGGGCGGCGGGCCCGGTCTCTTTGGTGACTCAAGATAACCTCGAGCCGATCGCGTGCCCCCATGGCGGCGACGATTCATTCGAATGTCTGAACTATCAACTTTCGATGGTACTCTAGGCGCCTACCATGGTGACCACAGGTGAAGGGGAATCGGGGTTCGATTCCAGAGAGGGAGGTTGAGAAACGGCTACACATCCAAGGAAGGCAGCAGAATTACCCAAATTACCAACTCCCGACTCGGTGAGGTTGTGACGAAAAATAACGACGCAGGTCTCTTTCGAGGCCCTGCGATCGGAATGAGCGTATCCTAAATCCATGGGCGAGGACCCATTGGAGGGCAAGTCTGGTTCCAGCAGCCGCGGTAATTCCAGCTCCAATAGAGTATATTAAAGTTGCTGCAGTTAAAAAGCGAGCTGCCACCCGTCCCGAGCCCTGCCTCTCGACGCCCATCGGATGCCCTTGGTTGGGGGTCTGAAGCGTTTACTTTGAAAAAATTAGAGTGTTCAAAGCAGGCCGAGCGCCCGCCCGAATACCCCAGCTATGAATAATGGAATAGGACTCCGGTTCTATTTTGAGAGTTTCACGAATCAGGGCCATGATTGAGAGGGACAGCCGGGGGAATTCGTATTGCGCCGCTAGAGGTGAAATTCTTGGACCGGCGCAAGACGGACGAGAGCGAAAGCATTTGCCAAGAATGTTTTCATTAATCAAGAATGAAAGTCAGAGGTACGAAGACGATCAGATACCGTCGTAGTTCCGACCGTAAACCATGCCGACCCGCGATCAGCATGGGGGAAACCATGAGTCTTTGGGTTCCAGGGCGTATGGTTGCAAAGCTGAAACTTAAAGGAATTGACGGAAGGGCACCACCAGGAGTGGAACCTGCGGCTTAATTTGACTCAACACGGGGAACCTCACCCGGATTGGACATGGAAAGGATAACCCGCTGAGATTCTTTTACATGTATGTATTTTTTCATGGATACCACAAAAACCCATCAAAGCCAAATATAGCTTCAAATAGTGAAATTGATAGTTCACCACTTCTGGTACATTAACAATCATGAAAAATCACCACATTTGGTGCAGCACATTAACAATCATGATAGTTCACCACTCAAACACTTCCAAACACTTTATTTAAAGAATATGAAATCATGGATATGTCAGGCAATAGAAGGACTCAAATGCCGGGGTACTCCTCAAAACAATATTTATTCACAAAAAGTCAACACAAGCAAAAACCCAAAAAAGCAGACAGCAAGAGCTGCGTGAAAAACTGAACCAAGAAGGAGCATGCGCCACCTCGCCGACCGCCGCTGTCTGTAAACTGGTTTGAGGAGTTGAGCGGGGTATTGTTCTCTCCTACGAACCGCACTGTCAAGAAGCCGAGCGGGTTAGACTCTTGCAGGTGCCTCCTGGACAGAATATCAAAGGTAAGCCACAAAACAGTATCTAAACATCACATAAAACGAACTCACACTGAACGAAGGCAAAAGACAGGATTAAATAGGAGGGAGAAAATGAGTAGCAGGTGTGAGTAGATGAGACACGTAGAGTGGTGAGTGAGGCTGATTACGGAGAGTGGCCGGAGGGATTAACGGCCAAAACAATAAGTGCAAAAAGTGACAGGATACACTTTGACCATTACACAATACAATAACAAACATGAACATGACATTTCATCGTGAGAGATTCATCAAGTTTTATTCTTTTGTAAAATAATTGAAAATCTTACATATACAAATTGTAGACATAAAGCAGTTTAACTGAAATCTCTTTTTATTTGTCAGAAATGGCAAGGACAGACAGTGGGATAGACAGCTCTTACAGTGAAGTAAGTTGAAATTTTAAATGATAAACATACAGGTGTTCAATTGTAAATATATACTTGAAATCTCATTGTTTTGTATTATATTTTCCAGGCACCCACCGATCTCATCAGCCGGACAGTAAGATTAGTGTGTTTGTTCTTTGAGAGCCCTTAGGAAAACTAACAATGGTTTTACAGCAGTAAATAACAGATGTTGTTTGGGCTTATTTTTCAAGACAGCAAGCACACATCGTCAGATGATGAGGAAGAGCCACCAGACCCTCACCCCCCTCTTCCTCCTCCACCTCAGCCATCAGCACCTCATCTGGACAGAGGAGGCATGTAATGGAAATATTACACATGTTCTGTAACCCGATGGTTTAGCATTGCCTGGTTATTTTTCTCTCACTGCAGTATTTCGCCGATGATGAGGACGAGGGTTAAGATTAAAAGTTCATTTTATGTTCATTGTGTTTTTTCAACTACCAAAGATGCCTTTCTCGATAATCTGCCCGAATCGTCTCAAATCGCTAGCATGAGAAATAACGTTGAAGATCTTGATATTACCATTGAAAATTTTAATTCCACCTTCTCGGAAATGCTAGACATAGTTGCTCCTCTGCGTTTAAAGAAGATTAAAAATGGCAGCCCAACACCGTAGTATAATGAACACACTCAGGTTCTAAAGAAAGCGGCCTGAAAAATGGAGCGCAACTTTAAGAAAACTAAATTAGAGGTATTTCGTATAGCATGGAAGGGATAGTATTCGAAAATACAGGAAAGCCCTAAAAACGTCAAAACGTTCATCACTAATTGAAGAAAAACAGCCCAACTCTAGGTTTTTATTTAACACAAGTGGCTAAATTAACAGAAAATAAATCATCATGGACTTCTGATTCTGGATATCAGCATTATGAACTACTTCACAAATAAAATCCAAAAAAGAGAAAAAAATTATAACAATAAAACCAGAAGTGAAACCTGCTGAATAAACTAACTACAGCACCCTTAAGGAGAAAATGCAATTATTTTATACCGTAGATCAAGATGAGCTGTCTAAAATAATTAGATCATCTAAATCAACAACATGCATACTAGACCCTATACCTACAAATCTACTGAAAGAGATGCTCCCAGAAATTATAGATCCTCTTCTTGGTATTATTCACTCATCTCTGACATTAGGACATGTGCCTAAAGCATATAAGGTGGCTGTTATAAGGCCCCTTGTCAAAAAAAAAAAAACTTGACCCCAGAGAACTAGTTAACTTAAGACCTATACCGAATCTACCTTTCATATCTAAAGTTCTGGAAAAAGTAGTTTCAACTCAATTATGCTCCTTCCTCCAAAGGAATGACAACGCAAGTCCGGTACGGTGTACCACAGGGCTCAGTCTTAGGGCCTCTGCTCTTCACATTATACATGCTGCCTCTAGGAGATATAATAAAGCGACACGGCGTTAGCTTTCACTGTTATGCTGATGATACTCAACTTTATATTTCCTCAAAGCCTCATGAAACACAGCAGTTCCATCGAATAATGGATAATTGTATAAAAAACTGGATGAGTAACAATTTATTACTGAACTCGGACAAAACAGAAGTGTTACTTATTGGACTGAAAACTGCTATACGTAACAACCAAGAATACTGCTTAACTATTGATGGATGTTCCATAAAATCCTCGTCATCAGCAAAAAAACGCCATACGTAACAACCAAGAATACTGCTTAATTATTGATGGATGTTTCATAAAACCCTCGTCGTCAGCAAAGAATCTTGGCATTTTATTCGATAGTAATCTGTCATTTGAGAGCCACGTCGCCAACACCTGTAAAATTGCATTTTTCCATCTTAAGAATACAGTATATACATTAACGTCAATTTCTGTTTTCTTAGCTTTTATACCTCTGGCAAACATGTCCTCTAAAAAGGTAAGTTCAGTTCTAAATCAATGTTATGTGTTACATGTTATATCGCTGAAACTGGTAGTTACAGAAAAGCAGATTAAATTAGGACATGTACTGAAAATGTAATTTATTTAATTATTGGCAGAGACATCAGTACAGTAGCTTGATGACATCAAATGAGCATAAGAGGCAGTACAACAAAATATGGGCTAGAGTTTCAAAGGCACAGAAGAAGGCAGCTAAAGAACCAATCAGTTCAACTGAGATAGTCAGCATTGCTGAAAATGAAAGCCTTAGTCACAGTCAGCACTTTGAGGACAATCCTGGCATGTTTTCAGATCCCACCCTGTCCAGTTATGAAAACAAAGAAAATTTTACACCCACGCTCAGGGAAGAACTTTCAGAATGGTCATGTATGTTTCAAGTTAAACATAATGCTGTGGATGCTCTCTTAAACATCCTTAGGAAACATGGGCATACAAAACTTCTCCATACTGCAAGGACGCTCTTTCGAAATGAGAAACATTATGAGCTTACTATCAAAGATGGTGTTGAGAGTGTACAGTTTAATGTGGCAGATCAGGTCTCAAAATATCTTAACAGATATCCTGCTGCAGTAACAGATGATCTGCAGTCACTTGACCTCTCCATTAACATCGATGGGCTGCCATTGTTTAAGAGCTCAAACTTGTCCCTCTGGCCAGTTCTCTGTTCAATTAATTTGTCGCCAGAATGCATTTTCCCCCTGTGCATAACCACTGCTGCATCCAAACCCAAAACGCAAAGCTTTGTCGAAGACACTGTTCAGAAATTGGCACAACTAATCCAGGATGGTCTGACCTGGGGAGGCAAACAGTTAAACATCCAACTAAGGTGTGTTATGTGTGATGCTCCTGCTAAAGCTATGGTGAAGTGTATAAAGCAGTTTTCTGGATACTACGGGTGCGACAGATGCAATCAGAAGGGATCCTGGGATGGTAGGATGACATATCCCGAAACAAATAACCTGATCATGAGGACAGATGGATCATTCAGGGAGTGCTGGCAACCTGAACACCATCAAGCAGAGCAGATCTCACCCTTCTCTGTTCTCCCAATTGACATGGTCAAATAATTTCCCATAGATTATATGCACCAGAGTTGTCTTGGGGTAATGAAAAAGTTGCTGCTGTTGTGGACAAGAGGTAGGACAGAGTACAGGATGTCATCAGGAGACGTGAACCGTGTGAGCGAGAGAATGGTGACACTAAAGAAATCCATTCCCGACTGCTTTGCCAGAAAGCCAAGAAGATTGCAGGAAATCAAACGATGGAAAGCAACAGAGTTAAGACAGTTTGCTCTGTACACAGGAAAGATTGTTCTGAAGGGAGTTCTACAAAACCAGCTGTAAAAACATTTATTGTGTTTCAGCACAGCTCTTTGCATTTTAGTGAACCCAGACCTTACCAAGGCACAAGGGCCTTATGCAAACCAGCTGCTGAAGTATTTTGTGGAGAGAGGACGGGAGCTTTATGGAGAGACATTTTTGGTTTACAATGTCCATTCCTTGTTGCACCTTACAGACGATGCCCAAAACTTTGGCAGCCTTGACAACTGCAGTGCATTCAAATTTGAGAGCTATCTTCATCAGATGAAGAAATCAGTCCGCTCTGGGAAAAACATCTTGGCCCAAGTTGCAAATCATCTGGAGGAAACATCAAAGTTGAAGATAGAAAACAAGGAAAAGTTGATGTCATTCAAGTGCCCAAACAATGTGTTTGTCTTAAGCCCGGAGCAATGTTGCGAGGTGGTGTCAGAAGGACTGCACAACACAGTTTTATGCAGGGTGTATACAATTTTACAGCCATATCTGATGACACCGTGTGATTCCCGTTAGTATGGAACATACATGACTAACATTAGGCATTCTCAAATGCTTTGCCTAGACAGAAAGTCACTTCAGAGAAGGGCATTTATTGTGGAGGAAGACTATGGGATCAGAACTGTGGTCTCCATACTTCATACTTTCTATAGGGTGTGCTAAAATATACATAAATGGATTATACCAATGTTTCCCAATCCCAGTCCTCGGGCCCCTCTCCCAAATTGTTTTAGATGTCTCTGTATATTAAAGGGACTGTTCACACAAAATGAAAAATCTCATCATTTACTCACCTTCAAATTGTTGCAAACCTGTATCATTTTCTTTGTTCTGCTAAACACAAAGGAAGATATTTGGAAGAATGTCAGTAATCAAACAGATCTTAACCCCCACTGACTCCCATAGTATTTATTTTCCTTATGGCAGTAAATGAGGTGTGAAATCGGTTTTGCAGAACAAAGAAAGGTATACAGGTTTGGAACAACATGCGGGTGAGCAAATGATGACAACTTTCATTTTTGAGTGAACTATCCCTTTAAACACCTGGTTCAACTCATCAGCTGGTAGTGTGTTAAATGGAAAGACTATAACACACTAACTAACGTTCAGAGTGGGGATGTGATGAACCAGGGGTTTAATATAGGAAGACATTCTGGGAGGAGGGGCCTGAGTACTGGGATTGGGAAACACTAGACTAGAGTATACCAAATATGAAAAATGAAGCTTTGCCCCCGAGTCTTTACTTCCTGAAGCGTTGTCTCCTGAGTCTCCACCTCCTGAAGCTTTGACCCCCGAGTCTTCGCCTACTAAAGCTTTGCCTTTAAGTCTCCACCTATTGAAGCTTTGCCCTAGAGTCTCAACCTACTGAAGCTTTCCACCTCGTCTTCGCCTCCTGAAGCTTTTCCCTCAAAGTGTCTGCCTCCTAAAGCTTTTCCCACCAGAAAACACAATTTAAGCATAAGGTTATGGAAGTAGCTAATGGTCATCTGTTAATAGATAATTGTGTACATTTCATTTATGTATTAAAAACTAAACTCATTAATCTATCTGAACTTTACAGGTTTATCTGCGCTATGTTGTGCTCCACTTCATTAAACAAAATGAGGTTGAGGTGGCACCATCGTTGTGGTTAGAGTGGAACAATGAGGTAGGATTTATAAAACAAATGATAAACATTAAACAAGGACAACTACATACAGGACATATGAAAACATAATCAAACATGCATGTGTCTCCCTGTAAGATATTGTTTTGCTACTGGCCTAATACAAATGCTGGGGCTATGGTCAAGAAATGTGTCATTCCAGACAAACAGCTCTGGGCAAAACATGAAGTCAGAGTATTTTCTGATACAGGTTAAGTATGGAAAATAATTCCAAAATTATTTTTAACAAGTAATGGCTAATAATGGCAACCATTCCCAAAACAGAAACTGTTCATATAATTTATGTTAAGTAAAATGCATGCTATTGTGAAAACAGACAGCTACAAACTGGCAAGACACCGGGCCCAAAAAGCACTGGAAACATCTCACGTTGAGGACTCTGATGGAAATGGTATACGAAAGATCGTACCACCAAGTCGATTCAGAGGTATAACAAATAATTCATGTGGCTTAGTAAATATCACATAAAATAAACAGTTATATTAATTTAATAAAATCTTTTAAAATCATTTAACTGATTTTTTCAGTGGGACATTTTAAAAATGATTAAAAATCCAACAGTTAATTGATCCACAATTTACATATTTTTTTCATTAAATACACCTAAATATTATACGTATTTAATTACGTGATTAATATATTAATTAAAAATGATTACATTTTAATATACACTTAATATTTTTGGTGACTTCTAATGGAAATATTTGAGTTACTCAAATTTACTTGGTGAATTTACGTGAAACAATTTACACAAAATAAACTGATAAATGAGGAAAGGTTTTTCACATTGAAAAACAATTTCCATTTTAACTTTTCATCTCTTGCAGAAGAAGAATTCCAGCCCAAGAAACCCAGAAGAGCACAGCAGGAACACTATTGTAAGTATACACTATCAAAAAGCATGTTTTAATAACACATTTTTTTGTGTTATGCTATTTTAACACATTATGACCCGGTTTCACAGCCACGGTTTAGCCTAAACCAGGACTATGCCTTAGTTGAATTAAGATATTTATGTTGCTTTTATAAAAATGCCTTAGATTACGGGTGTGGATTTTGCAACAAAACAATGGCATTGACATATGTTAAGATATGTCAGGGCAAGTTATTTTCAGTTAAGACAGGTCACACATTCATTTTAGTGGGACTAGCCTTAAGCCTTGTCTGGGAAACCGGGTCTATGTGTCATTTCATGCTGATTTAACACAAGCTGAGTTCAAAGTAATACAAAATGTGTTGTCCTTAACTAGACACAGAGATGTGACATTTTTTTAGAGTGACAATATAAGACAAATGAAACTGATCGATGAAAGCCAAAATGCATGTTGCCTTTTAAAGAAAATATGCATGCACTTAATGTTAATTTATTTATGAACCATCTCAAGGTGAAATAATTACATCTCTGTCATTGCAATCCCCGTTAAGTGGGAATAAATTATTCAGAACAGGACCATATCTGTTTCTAACTGATACCAAATATTTATTTCTTGCCCTATTGTCTTTGGCCCTTAATATGAA
Source organism: Triplophysa rosa (assembly GCF_024868665.1). Lineage (NCBI taxonomy): Eukaryota > Metazoa > Chordata > Actinopteri > Cypriniformes > Nemacheilidae > Triplophysa > Triplophysa rosa. The sequence goes on from NC_079890.1 coordinate 4,634,333, forward strand.
ATATTCAATGTAAGGGGCAAGAACATGAATAAACAGTTAAGATTAATAATTGCGTAAGAGTGTAAGAAGAATATGCAAATGTTGTGCAGAAATGAACTATACATTTGGTCTGTGTTCAATTTTTTCAGCTGAGGAGACTGATGAAGGTATGGTCATAATTATTTAATTTCATATGATTATTTTATCATAATTTTAACCCAGTATTTTATTTAGATGAGGAGCAACCACAACAAAAAAAATCTAAAAGAACTACTGTGATGTTGCCCGAGGCACCTTACTGTGAGTACATTGAAATATTTTCATTAATTTAAATGGTTAAACTTCCATGAAATTTAAGGAATCAAGTTTAAATATCTATCGTCTATCATATTTGTAGTATGTATAGTATTTATTTTGATTATTACAGAATTTAATTTCAATTCAGTTTTCCTTTTCTTCACATAAACACTTATTTAAACAATATGCCAATAACATTATTCTTATGGCTATAAACAAATCGCCATCTTGGAATAAGGTTCTATCTGCATTCTTAGCAGTTTTGAGATATTGGCCCGGTTCCACAGACGAGGCTTTAGACTAGTCCCAGACAAAAATGAATTTTGAGCTGTCTAAACTGAAAATAACTTGCCCTGACATATTTTAAAATATATCAGTGCCATTGGTTTTTTCTATTGCATTTTAACAAAATAAAAAATAATCTATCACTTAAGCATGAACAAGAGTGCAATTTTTGGAAAACTAAGGGGGATAACTGTCATGGTCCTGCTTTCCTGGTTCTGTATTTCTAGTCGTGTGGCAGGATCGGGACAGAGCCCTTAGGTTATATGTGAGAAAGCCATGAGATGTTTATGTTTTTGACATCTCATGTGTTTTCTCATGTCTTGTCATTGGCCCCGCCCCTCTCGTTTCATGTATTGCTTCCCTACCGTGTCTAATGTTTCCCACCTGCCCTGTGTAATTATCCCTCGTTTGTCTCTACTTTAAAATGCCCTCATGTTTCATTGTCTTGTTGCTCTTGTATTATGCTTGATGTACCGTGTATGTGAAACCCTGTTTCGTGCTCTTTGTCTACCTGTTCCCTGAGTTCTTGCCTTGTCTGTAAGTTTGGTTTATTCTTTAGCCTTAGTTTCTGTTTTGCCCCATAGTGGGAAGTTTTTCTTTGTCTTTTTGAAAAGCATTTTTGGTTATTGTGTTTGTCCCCCATCGAGGGTTTTTGTTTTGTCTCCGTTGTGTTGGAATGAAGTCTTGTTTTGTTAACCCCATCACTGCCTGCCTGCATCTGGGTTCTTCCGCCACGCCTGCCGTGACAGATAACAGTCATTGACCATCTAATGGTTTTGTTTTTCTGTTTTTAGTTCCATCGCAGCCACATCAGTCAGTTTCTGCAAACCAGCAGAATCAAGGTGCACAAATACATTTTTTATAGATTTATATAAATCTTTTTGATAACTACACATGGATACAGATATTAATCTTAATAATGCTTCTGTGACTGTTTTCAGGAAGTGTAATTAATCCAGTCTTTTCGAGATGGTAACTCTTTAATTATTCACAATTATCTTATTGTCAGTTTTATTCATTGTCTCCCAAAAGACTTGTCTATTTATACTGTAGCAGCTTTAATTTTTTATTGTTGTAATTAGTGTATGTCATTGATGTTTCAAAACAAATTCTGGACAGAAATCTACAAGTTATTTGAGAATTTTGAGAGGAGGATATTGCTGAAACTCGACCAAATACAAGAAAATGTCACAGCAGCAATCGGAACAACCCAGCAGCAACTTATGAGTCAACCAAACACCTCTGTCTCTGATATAACAGGTGCTAGAAGAGCCTTGTAAGACTGTGGAGGAATTAGAAGAGCTGTGTGACAAACTGAAAGACGCAGACTTTCGAAAGAAAATTGTATGTCCTATAACACTTGCAACATTACTAGTCATGGTTAATCTGTAATATTTAAAAAAACATTTTAACTCTTGTTTAATTACCGATTGTTGTTTTTGTAGGTTCATTTTCTGTGTCTTCAGGGTGGCGGCAGCTTGGGAGATGGAATAAGGAGGATGCTGAAAAAAATTGGAGATAACTCTCTATGGGGACGGTACAGTTACAAGGGCCGAAAGGGAAAACTTAAATTCCAGCAGCTCATCATCAATGACGTTATTATACGAAAGTTTCAACACTTGCCACTATAGCCTAACTAATAATGTGTCTGTGTCAGTTTTCAACAATTATTTGTAAACCGATTTTAAGTTGGTTTTCAGCACATAAATATTCAGTTAATGGTCTATCTTGAAAACAGCATGATATTTAAAAGGTTTTTACTGATGGCTCAGATGTTTATGGTTTAAAAACCCATGTGATCTCTCAAAGTCTATAAGTATTTTTTTAAAGCATGATTTGTATATTTTTCTTCTCACCCCAAATAGAAAACACTGTGTATAGACTGATAATGTTTCTGATTTTCTGAAGTTTGTTTTTAATAGATCACAACTTTTGCGTGGAAAGTGGCGTATGCACGTTTACAGCCCCGTTTGTGCGTATGCAACGTTTATAAACGAGACCCCTGGACTCTAACACTAGGGGTTTAGGGAAAAATAACAAATGGTTCAATATTTGTCATAAATAATAAATACAATAAATACATCTGTAAGAGTTTGCATTTCAAGTTTTGACTTCATATGTCACAAAGCTGGAATTGCTATATTCATTTAACTGACTAGATTAACGTTTTATTCTTCTGGATTTTCCTCTCTCTTATCTGTGTATTAAATAAAGATGCCTGCAGTAAGGCATACCCACATCCCAGAGTGTAGAGGAAATGATTGCTGTAACTCTAAAGCATGCACCAGATCGTGCAAAAACAGCAAATCAAGTGAGTGCATTCTAATATTTCGTTGTATCAGTTCTGAAGATTCAGCCAAAATGCACATTTATTACAACAATGCACATTTTGGGACATCGCATAAAAACTCTGTAGGAAACGCCAAGAGGCACATTTGATTCTAAAAATGTGCGTACAAAAGTTACGCATTCAGTGGAGTCTATCTGCAATTCGTCTTTCATATAAAAAATAAACTTAGATAAAAACGCATGTAATGTAGATTCCTTGCATGTAACGCATGCAAGGAATCTACATCAAACAATAATAACTGGACTAAAATACCTGGTAACCAGCGGACTGGTCTCGTTGCAAAGCATCTGAAAGGTCTTGGTCATTTTTAATTGATTTGGCCAAATCTTGTCGCCCCGGAAGAATGTTCAGGCCTTCTGTTATTTTGTAAGCTTAGTCTACACGGCTGGGTTTCTCTAAAAAGATTTAGTAGTATTAGTGTAGCACTTGATTTGGCTATAAAACTGTTTGGCAGATTACTTCGTTGTGAAAGTGAACTGAGAATATTTTTATCCACTTAACCATAAAAGCGGGAATGCGCGCGTAATTAAGTGCAGTTTATCTCACTTGCTGCAGACAAAATCACAACAAAATCAAAGAAAATATCATAAAAACGATCAATGTACAAATTATGCAGCTTACATTTGATGTTACAGTAAAACATAAATAAGGCGGCGTTTTTGTAGCATGATTTCAAAGATGATTCCGAAATGCGTGAGGAAACTAAGCAACATTATGAGTGCAGAGAACACGCAGTACGCCGTTTGCACTTCAACATGCCTTCACAATGTAACAACTGTCCGCATTAAACAATGTAACGTTTGAGTGTACGCAACAATGTAACGGTTGTTCGTGCAATAATTATACCAAACACAAACAGGTAGCCTACAAAATGAAATCTCACCTTTATAAAACACTTCGCTACATGCTTTTACGCAGACTTTTGCATCACTCACCTTTAAAATAGCATCTAAACAAATACCATTTTAGACATATCAAACTGAATGTGTTCATTTTGTTAGGTAAGAAGGCTGTTGGAAGAAGTGCCATGGGAATAACTCCACTGTAGCTGACAGCCCAAGATTGCCTGCTCATTTTCCTGACGCATCTGCACGCACGCGCGCATACACACACTTAACTAAATTCAAATAAATACATTTTGTTACAATGGTTATGTGCTGGGTTTGCCTGTGTTCCCTCATTTGTTTCCATATAGTTGTTAATTGGTTCCGCACCTGTTTCTATTCTCCCTGATTATGTTTCCCCATGTATTTGAGTCCCGTGTTTTGCTCCGTACTGCCATTATTTTGTCTGGTATCGTTTTGGGTTTATGTTCCTTTGTTGCTCCTTCTTGTGGTTTTATTAAAGATAACCCTTTTTGAAATTCTACTCCATTCTCGTGCGTGTTATAGCTACAACCACACGTGACTACAATGTCTCGCGTGTATGTTATTATCAATAAAAAGATGATGTTCCAGGGACTTTGGGCGAACGTCCCCTAAACGTCCGCTGAAAGTCCCGTGACCGTCCCCCTTGAGCGTCCGGCAAGAGGACCTACACACCGACGTTTGGGGGACGTTTGCTGAGGTCATTTAGGGGACGTTCTGGGGACTTTTTTTTGGTTAGCTGGGTTATCAGTGAATTCTGCGTGAGAGAAGGTCGGCTGTTGTTTTAAGGTATGAATAGATTTTATTTACAACAGATTGCATCGATGATTAAACAGTAACAGGTTCCCCAAAAGTACAAATTTGACTAAAGGATGTGAAAATCGTCTGAGAGGACAGTGTAACGTTATTTTCTGAGGCCATTTTTAACTTAACTTCATGTGAGGTAACGTTAACGTTATCAATTATTTCTCAGAAGTTGTAATTACATATGACAGTAATGACATGCAGTCTGACAGGATGTGTGTAAGTTAGGCCAAGTTTCTGTCAGGACTGTGTTTTCTGATGTGATTCTTTTTTACCTCACATATCAGTTAAGTTTTTAAAGCAAAATTTTCACATGACAGTAATGACATAGTCTGACCGGATATCAATGACTTGTAGACAGTTACAGATATGTATTTTTTGTTATTTAGGTTAACTTTCTGTTGTCAGACCGGGTAACATACGTCACATTCAGTCAGCGGAAAAGAGCGGCAAGCGCAAGGCAGATCAGATTGTAATTCTGTGGAAGAGAAGGCCGGTTGTTGTTTTAACTAAGGTAAGAAGACATTATAATTAACAACAGACTGTATTAATGAAACGTTACACGTTCCCAAAACCTTTTTCTTTGACATTTAAAAGGATGTGAAAATTACAGTCATTAACTTAGTTTACACAGAATATCGTATTTTCTGAGGAAATTTTTACCTCACATCAACTTATAAATTATTTCCTAAAATGTGTAATTACTTACATATGACAGTAATGGCATGTATTGTACAAATTGTCTACATGTATTATGGGAGGATGTTCTTTGAAGGTAAGTTAAGGTTTCTGACAGGTCAGTGTGCTTTCTGGTATAATTTTTTACCTCACATCAAGTTATTAATTACTTTTAATTTATTACATATGAAAGTATTGCTGTTATAGTCAGATAGGATATTGTGAAATAAAGGTTTTTGAGAGGCCACTGTGTTTTCTTAGGTAATTTGTGCATGACATTGACCAATTAACATAAACTATTGATCTTTGACACCTCTGTGGTAATTAATAGATGTGTGGGTAATTTCTGAGAGCTCAGTGTGTTTTCAGAGGCATATTACCTAACAAAAATCTGTATTGATGATGTGAAGACAGTTACAAATATGTGAGTCTGCCTGTCAAAACGGGCCCTCACTCATCCTTCAACCCTGATGACCGGTAAAGAGGAAGACTTCTTTACTAGAGGTGGGTACATAACCCTTCAGGGTGTAGTGGAAAAAGTAAGCAAATTCATATACATAATTAAAGTTTCTCTAATTTTGGGGGATTACACATTCAACACAAAATCGACAATGTCACATTTGTTGTGATCCTGTATAATTAATTTTTCATTCAAAAATTACAAATATCAAATACAAGTCTGTTACCACTCAACTCTTGTTCATCAGTTGCAGGTGGCAAGGATGATTGATGTCAATGAAGGAAGGGTTCCAAAACTAGATATGTCTCTTCGTTGTGGGGATCATAGTTTTGACATTTCCCTGTGGCGAGACGTGGCTCTAACAGCACTTCAACCTTGGAGATGAAGTGGAGCTATCCCACCTCAAAGCAGTCATGAGACCAAATGGAAGTGGTAAATTAAACTCCTCGACCTTTACATGTGTGAAGGTAAGCTAAAGCACACATTACTTTAGAATGAGTTCTGTTTAGACTATATTGGTTCTATCAAGTACATTTATTACAAAAAAGAGGGGGTGTTATGAAGGGAGGTTACACGGAGGTTGCGTGATTACCTGCATTTGTCTTGGCTCTGATCACCTGTATCTGGGTGAGGGGATAGGGACCTAAAAGAGATGGAGAGGGAGGCAGACATGAAAAAATAGAACTGTACTGTCATGGCTCTGCTTCATTTAGTCATGTTTTGTTCATGACTAAATGTTCATGTTCATGTTTTTCTTGGTCCTGTAGCAAAGTCATGAAAAAGCCTTTGGTTATGTGTGGAGAGAAACATATTATTGTCCTTTTGACAATAATATACGTTCTCTCCAGTGTCTCGTCTCTGTTCCCGCCATCTCGTTTCCTCGTTAACTTTCCCTGAGTGTTTTATCTCCCACACCTGGCCCTTGCTAATTATCCTTTGTCTGTCTCCCTAATGCCATCATGTTTCTTTTTCTTGTGCTGTTGGATTACGTTGGTTGTGCGTGTACTGTTTACCCCGTATGTTATGTCGTGTTGATGTGAGTACTTTGCCTTGCCCTTGTTTTCCCTTTCTATGTATTTAAGACGTTGTGTCGTTGTTTTCTAGTTTAGTTTTAGTTTTTTGCCCAGCTGTTTTTTGCCCCCCCTCGTGGGAAGTACTTTTGTTTCTGTTTTTATAATTAGTTCAGTCCTCGTTACCCCATAGTGGGTCTTTGTTTTCTGTTTTGTTGTATAAATAAAAGATCTCAGTTAACCCCTTACTACCTGCCTGCATCTGGGTTCTCTCCCCGCTACCCGGTGACATGTACAGAAAGATTTACCATTTACTTCAGATGTTGCTTGTTAAATTAGCAGAAAAACAACATGAGCATAGAAATGTGACATGTTTTATATTTTTCAAATGCAGGTTACTGACCCGATCAAAGAAGAGTACGTCAAAATCATTGCGGTCACACCGGAGGAGGGTGGACTTTCTCTTCTTGCATCTGATTTTGAAATAAATTGCAAATGCAAATTAATTAACATAAACATTGCAGATTAAAGTAAAATATAAAATCAAATGGTATAGCTTAGTCTAAAGTTTTAAACGTTATGTGGGGAATGTTACGTGACTGCTAGTCTTGAGTGTTAAATGTGACGTGACTGCTAGTCTTGAGTGTTAAATGTGACGTGACTGCTAGTCTTGAGTGTTAAATGTGACGTGACTGCTAGTCTTGAGTGTTAAATGTGACGTGACTGCTAGTCTTGAGTGTTAAATGTGACGTGACTGCTAGTCTTGAGTGTTAAATGTGACGTGACTGCTAGTCTTGAGTGTTAAATGTGACGTGACTGCTAGTCTTGAGTGTTAAATGTGACGTGACTGCTAGTCTTGAGTGTTAAATGTGACGTGACTGCTAGTCTTGAGTGTTAAATGTGACGTGACTGCTAGTCTTGAGTGTTAAATGTGACGTGACTGCTAGTCTTGAGTGTTAAATGTGACGTGACTGCTAGTCTTGAGTGTTAAATGTGACGTGACTGCTAGTCTTGAGTGTTAAATGTGACGTGACTGCTAGTCTTGAGTGTTAAATGTGACGTGACTGCTAGTCTTGAGTGTTAAATGTGACGTGACTGCTAGTCTTGAGTGTTAAATGTGACGTGACTGCTAGTCTTGAGTGTTAAATGTGACGTGACTGCTAGTCTTGAGTGTTAAATGTGACGTGACTGCTAGTCTTGAGTGTTAAATGTGACGTGACTGCTAGTCTTGAGTGTTACATGTGACGTGACTGCTAGTTTGTCAGTAAATTATTATTTTTCAGTTCAATGTTATTTTTTAAATAATAACAGTAATATGTTAATGAAATATTCAAGAATGGAAAACGTGTACCGACGAAATTGCTAAATTGTAATAATATATAATAATATTGCTATATAAATAGAAAATTTTCAATCACAGTGACAGCCTCATCTTTTTGTTCACTACACACAATACATATGTAAATATAATATTATACTGTATGGTTCATTTCAGAATCATTGTGCAAAGGTTACTATGCAGGCCATATCTTAAGTTAACACTTAAAACAAAATGTCAAAGCATTGTATCATATAATTATATGCAAATTTCTAATTATTAGCAGAGTGGAAACCATTTTAAACTCCATATAACATTAATTTAACATATTTTGTGTTTTTTTAAACATTAATATAAAGTTTTATGTTAGCGATTTGTATTATTAATAGTCCAAATCATCTTAAAGCTGATAGTCCTAGTGTTTTATTGGACATAACAATGCTCAAATGCATTTAAATATGTAAAAACAAATCTTTCCCTGCCAGCCTTTTTTTTAAAGTTGCCAGCGTTTTTGAACATTTTCACTAATATTTGATGGCTCATAGTACATTTTCTGTAATGAATATATGGACAAACAATATGCCCTATATCAAATGAGTCTCTGCTTTTAAACAAAATAAACCGTATTTTTCATATTGATTGAACAGCTGAGCTAATTAGCATTTTTTGTCAAAGACTCCGCCCAGATTAGACTCAGACCGATGATTAAAAACAAGTAAAATATTTACCCAAAAAACAGATAAAATATATACTTTTTAATTTTTGAGATTCTGCTCTATTTCCAAAGATTTGTAACAGCGCCACCTCCTGCACAACAGTACAAACACTGATTTCCGTAAAAGCAGGGAAGGAACAGTTTTTTTTAAATGACAAGATAACTCGTCAGTAGCAGGAAAGAGTTAATGACACCTATTAGAGTGCACTCTTATTGTTTGTGCTCTCTGTGCACACTCTCTGTCTACCAAGGATCCAAAGGTCAAGGTCAGGTTTGTCACTGGCAGTGCAATGCAATGAATTTAATGTAGGCCTATATCAATATTCCAAGCCCTTTTGCACTTTAACTTATTCATCTGTCACTCTTACATATCCATCTTTCACTGTCTGGCACCCTAACCTTTTAACTTTTATTTTTTTAAATGTATTTATTTTTAATATGAATTTCTAATATCCTGTTAGCCTATAAATTCACAACTGTTTTGTGATATAACTAATGCAGAGTAATCATGTTAAAATGTACTGACCTACAGATATAAATCCATATGTAAATGCTAAATTTGCATAACTCTAATATCCTGTTCTGAATCTTTGTTTTTGACAAACTATATATCGTTGGAATGTTTTTCTAATCTCACCATGTTCTTGCGAAAGGAATGATGTGAAAAGTAATTTTGTTAAATGTCACTAAGCTTCAGACCTTTTCATTGTAGTTTCATATTAGGTTGTAGTTTTCAAATCTCTGAAAGGAATGATGTAATAAGCATAAAGCCCATTTGCTTTTATTATGAATGTTACATTTCGCTGCTGTCCTTCTGAATTTTATGCTAAAAATCTGTATTATTAGTCACCCTTTATGCTTGTCACTGGGTTTTGCTAATATCTATCAAAAAGTGTATGAGTGCTTGTCAAGTGCTTGTCAACTTTGACTACACAGTATGTAATAATTTAAAAAGGACAGTGTTTTTTTTTTTCATTTTCTGAAAAGCAGCGAATTTGGACACAGAGTTTCAGAAGGGCAGTGATGATATATTCATGTAACAAAACTAACATTCTGTTGTAAACCCTAAATCATCTTGACAACCTATGTATCATAAAAAAGCTACAAGAGTTTAGTTCCATATTTTATCATATTCTTGCGATAATAATGATATAGTGATAGTAATTTATGAGCACCGACACCCATGGTTACCAGCATCCAATGTACTGTCTAACAACCAGATAGATTATGCTAAGTAGTAACAGATCAAAATACCCTAAAACAGGGGTGCAGAACTGAATTCGAGGGCCACAGCCCTGCAGGGTTTAATTCCAGCACTTGTCCAACACACAAACTGTACCTGTGGTTTTTGAAGAAAGCTTGAAGGACTAGATGAGGATGGATCAGATGTGTTTAATTAGGGTTGCAACTAAACTCTGCAGGGATGTGGCTCTCCAGAACTTCCGTTCTATATCACCTAACAGCCAGCTAGCACCCTTGGAAACCTTGCAATCAGCCAAAACAAACCTAACAACCAGCTAACAACCAACTTCTAAAAAGGTTCACATGCTCAAACTTCAAGAATTTCAAACTATTTTCAACTTTAAAGAACAGGCTTTGTCAAGCCAACATAAAGTTTGTTCTCAAACTTTACAATCTAGTTATTATTCTGCTGCTTCTTCTGATCCCCCAAATGTCTGACTGCTACTCCTCCTAGCATTCAAGCTACATCCACCAAACTTTCCACAAACCTTCAGTCTGGTCTGACTTGAGTTGCTATATCTTTTCTAACTGATCCGGGTTCTGGTTTTTGAAAACCGGACTCTCAAAACCACCTAAATTCCCATAGACTTAACATTGCGACAAACTTGACGGCTCATAACTCAAAGTGAGGATGTCGTACTTGCGAGTTACTTGGCAGGCTCTGTAAGAATTTACCTCACAATGGGGTGTAAGTTGTACCCCTGGGGCGTAAGAGCCCCCCAAAATTCCCCATTGACTTATAATGGAACAGGAAACATGCCCATATAAGGCGTCATAACTGTCCCATGTTGAATAACTTCGCAGTACAACCACTTAGAGACAAGCGGGTGGGCTCATTTTACTCAGGCAACCAATCAGTATCCCAGGAACTTCCTTAAGCTATGAAGCCACGCCCATAGCAAACATTTACAGCAACCGCTCCCTTAGACTCCCATTATTTGAAATGACAAGATGGTGAACAAATGATCACATCGTTTTCATTTTTGAGTGAATTATCCCTTTAACAGCTGTGCTGTGAAAACATTTATAAGTTAAAACATAGAAAATCGCTATACCTTCTCCTTCAAAGGAGGCAAGAGCTTCCAAAAGAGCATCATCCGCACAAACACGATCACCTTTGTATCCTGATGAGCTGGAGCTGGCAGCTGCTGCAGGAGGGGTCCGGTCCTGGGGAGGATTCTGCGAAGCACAGGTGAATTTCAGCCTTGAAGTTTATATTATATGTTGCACCGTGATTTTTAGTAAAGGCATCTTAAACCTACCTCTTTGTCGAGAATGTACCGCCTGAAGCGCTTCAGTGACTTGGTGATGATGTCCTCCTCCTTCATCACCAGCCACTGGCGCACAAAGCAGTTTGCCTCCTGTGCCATCTTCCTCTCTTGGGCGGTCCCAGCTTGTGAGTCAGCTTGAAGGTTCTTGTGCAGGCTGTACCACTGCCACATCTCTAGGAACGTGAACGATCTAAAGTGGCCCTGCCCACGTTTATCTCGAGGTGGCAGGAGACCTGTGGAAACTGCTGCACATACCTCAACAGGAGATCCTTCACCCAGCTGCCATGACTTGGTTTTTTGTCAGGATGACGGCTTTCTTTTATGTGGAGATCTAGAATATGAAAATGTCACAAAATAATGATGATTAATATTTACAGATCATTACAGACAGTGAATAAATGAAAATAATTTTATCAAAGAACGACGAAAACAAATCATGAAAGTGTTCGTTTTGTTTAGTGCAACACACTTACTACTTAATGTAGCCAACATCATTCTCCACCAGCCATTTATAGCTTTGACCGTTGTATTTTCCAAAGGTCAGATGAAGCTGGCCAAGGCACTGCGCCTCTGATGGAGTCGAGGTGATAGGCTGACATTGTTGTGGTTTTTCTTCTATTGATTCTGAAGAACGACTCTTGAGTCAAGGTTTTGAAACCAAAAGTAGTTAGACTTTGTCACACAGTTGAAACAAAGCCGAGTTGGATTGCAATGCAACTGAACAACTCTGGTTGGGGGAAGACCTTTATACTGGTCCTCATACCCCCCCACACACACACACACATCAACCTAAGTTATTGGGGGTTACCATTATAACTTGAAACAGATGTGATTATGAACTACTTCACATATAAAATCCAAGATATTAGAGAAAAAATTATAACAATGCAATCAGAAGTGAAACCCGCTGAACAAACTAACTACAGCGCCCTTAAGGAGAAAATGCAATTATTTTATACCGTAGATCAAGATGAGCTGTCTAAAATTATTAGATCATCTAAATCAACAACATGCATACTAGACCCTATACCTACAAATCTACTGAAAGAGATGCTCCCAGAAATTATAGATCCTCTTCTTGGTATTATTAACTCATCTCTGACATTAGGACATGTGCCTAAAGCATATAATTGGCATTATGTAGAGGCATGCCTTTCCTCCTGCTGCCTTAATTATATATAAACCAGTGTAACCCTCTGCATCAGGTGCCACCACTGTCAGTGAACGTTGGCCAGATCCACCTGTTTGGATAAAAAAAGACAACAATATTTACAGGATACTGAATACATTAATTGTTTAGTGCAAGTTAATGTGTTTCTTACCAGCTGCTTTGTATATCATCCAAGCCCCATCTAATTCTCTCAGTTTTGGGAAGACTTCACAAAAGAGATCTGTAAACGATTCAATTGACTGTTACCCAGACAGATGCTGGCATTGCATGATACATAAAATAAAAATACAATTCACTGCTTCATAACATTCTATTTACACACATTACTATTTAAAGCACTATTTCATTCTTTTGTCTGACATTAGAAATTTAAATGAAAAACTTTTTTATTGGGCATTTACTTGTATTAAAATGCAGTACTGTATCTAACAGTTTAGAGAGGGAACGCAAGTATGACGAGAGTTGAATGAGCATCTAAACGCAACTATTATAATGATTATCTTCCTGAATAAACTTTGTTAATTTTATTACATCATCACTTCGTCTTGTGCCTGTTGTTCTTCCCTTCATCTCTGATAGTAGACATCTAAGTCTGCAGGCCATGTAGGGCAAGGATGAAACAACAGTAAAGTATCATTTTGAATCAATATCAAGATAGTATAATCCAATAAATAATATTGCTCTTTTGGATAAAAGCGTCTGCTAAATGACAATGTAAATGTATCAGATCTATCACTACCTATCTTCGTGGATGTTGCTCGGTGGCTTTGGTCGGGGTCACTGAGTGCAGCTATGACACGTCAGAGGAGATCTGGCCCTCCCGGCTGAGCTTGGTTTCTCCCGAGGTTTTTTTTTTCTCCATTATTCATCATTGGAGTTTGGGTTCCTCGCCACAGCAGAGCAGTGCAGTGTTGGCTTGCTCACCGGGAGACTGCATTTATTTATTCATTTATTTATTCATTTATTTATTAGATATTATTTATTAGAATGATCTTGCTTGGTCTATAAACACCATGCACTGTGCTGTGTTTTACCTTTCTGTGTTTTTCTTATTTGCTCCTGTAAAGCTGCTTTGGAACAATGCAC
>NC_079890.1:4652593-4658670 GCF_024868665.1 Triplophysa rosa
ATTGTGAAAAGCGCTATATAAATAAAATTGAATTGAATTGAATATAAAACGCATCGTTTTATGCCCTTAGCTGTTAGAAAATGCACTGTAACCCACTGCTTCTTGGGGCTTATTGCTTTATTAAATGTATCTGTTTGATGCTGTTTTATTGTTATAATGTGAATTCATGACATAGATCAATACATCTCAAAAAAATTTTTTAGAAAAATTGTCCATCAATTTGTGGATCTCATGTAGATGCAGCACACGCAAATCTGATGATTACTGCATTTGTTCTCCACCACAAGATTACAGGAGCAGCTCTTCAAGGTCTCCTCACTCTCCTAAATGAACTGATGCCAGGTGTAGCCCCTCATACTCGCTATACCTCTTTGAGCAAACTCTGACAAGAACACATGGTGAAATGGAACTGAATTTCTATTGTCCATCCTGTTCTGGGTATATTGGAAAAACTGGGGAGGGTGTTTGTAAGAATGCTGAATGCCAACACAAGTACGATTTGACTAGTTGCAAATTAAATGGAAACTTCTTTATCTATTTACCACTGGCATCACAACTGAGAGACATTTTAGAAAATTCTGACATTTTCTCACAGCTTGGAAGGTCCCAGAGTAACAATGATGATGTAGTCTATGACATTTTCGATGGTAGCGAAATGCAGAAAACAATGCTTGAACATAGCATAAATGATACTGATCTAACGCTACTTTGGAATTGCGATGGTGTTCCAGTTTTTAAATCATCAGGGTATTCTATATGGCCTTTACAATGTGTTGTCAATGAATTGCCACCAGAAATCCGGAAAAAAAAACATGTTCTTTGCATGGCATTATGGTTTGGAAGGTCATCACCAAACATGACTACACTGTTCACTCCTGTCATTGAGGAAGCCAAGATGCTTGCCAAGGGCTTTTCCTGGCAAAATCCTGTCACAAATACACCTGCTACCTCCAGAGCTTTTTTGCTCACTAGTGCTTGTCATGCAACTGCACGGCCAAAGCTGAAAAATTCACTTCAGTTTAATGGGAAATTTGGTTGTGATTGGTGTCTTCATCCCGGCGAAACAGTTGAGAAAGGAGCTGGCTTGGTGCGTGCGTGTCTATCCATTCAGTGTCCCTGAGCCAGAGCCAAGGACACAGGATAAATGGGAAGAGGATGCGATTGCTGCATATCGTACTCCTGTAAATGGTGTGCGTGGCCCAGCTTTTGTTCTTGCCATTGTTCAATATAGTCAAATATATTGATATTTGTGATAGCTAGGTGTGGTTCGGCAATGGGCCACTCTATGGTTTGATCCACTGTACACACAGAAAATTCTAGGTACAGGAATGTACCTAAAAAAGTACAAATGCTTTGTCGCTCCAGCTGTACCCTAGTAGGGTACAAAAATGTACCTTTGAACATTGGTACATTTTTGTACCTTCTTGTTTGTACCTCTAAAGGAATGTTTATGTACCCCTAAGTGACATAAATGTCCCTTATATAGAGACGATCCATTTAATAATATAAAAAATTGCACCAAAACATTAAAAGTAGTGTTAACTAATCACAAGGCAACAAACTCCATTTCATAGTTTTATTGTTTTTGTGTGAAGTTGAGTAAAGGGAACACACATTAAAATACATTTTATGAATTCAGGGATATAATTTCCATGAGTGTTCAAACTGGAGGCATCAGGCTTTGTGAGCAATTCTTTAACAAGTTCTAAGTAGCAGGCAAATGTAACATGTAGTATAGCATACAGAACAGTCAATAATTCAACCGTATAACCTACAGATAGGATATTCTGTATAAAACTCAGTTTAAACCAAATTCAAATAAACATATGGGGGCGGTTTCCCAGACAGGGATTAGCCTAAACCAGGACTAGGCCTTAGTTAAATTAGGATATTTAAGGCATTTTTAAAACCATGCTTTACAAACAAACATTACAGTGTGCATCTTAAGATATGCAAGTGCAAGTTGTTTTCGATCAAGATGCCACTCATTTTTAAAGTAGTCTGGGATTAGGCTAAAACCCCGTCCGGGAAACCGGCCCATGATGTTTAAATTAATCAAGAGTTCAAATCATCAGCAATGTCCTGTTGGACTGACAAATGTAGAAGGTTTTTCTCTGCATTTAAGAGCGAAGCCAAACAAATGATCTCTGAAATCTTCTAAAAATGCTCAACTACTTGCGGATCAGAAGTAATTGGATCAGTCTCAGAATTTTGCTGATCCAAGTTTAAACTGTGTTGTATTGTGGACTCTTCACTGGGATGGTCATTTTTGTTAACAGAAGGCCTAAATACAAAGCATCTGTGCTTCCTGTAAACATGTTTTCTAAAAGAATGGAATCTGGAAAAAGTTGACTGACAACTATCTACACCACAGATAATATTAAAATTTGGTTGATGTGCATGAACAACTCCAACATGCTGGATTAACTTTGTAAGAGTGAATGTCCTTCGAGTGCACTTTGGGCACTGCACTGCAAATTTTAAAGTGCTAATTTAACACCATCAGAGTTAAATTTAACACTCACCCAGGGTTTATATGGGAACCACTGCTGAAGTGTTAAATTAACACTTTTGAGAGAGTTGACATTATTAACACTGTGACAGTGTTACCTTACAAACTCCTTTAGTGTAAAATATTAACACCACAATGGATAAGAAGAACACCAAGTCAGTGTTTAAATTTAACTCATTAGAGACACTTATTAATTTAATTATCAACACTGTCAGTGTTGAGTATACTGCTAATACAGGGTCCACTGGAATCAACACAATCAGTCCAAAAAGTGCTGCAAATAACAAATTTATTTTTGACTTCAACAGGGCTTCACATTAAATTTTAATAACAGATAGGGCACTTCAAATACCCTGTACAATTTGTGATTTATCACATCTAGGTCCATGTTAAGCGTCATCATTTTGTGAGCTTTGTTCATCAAAGTCTGACTGATATGGTGTTTGCACAATTTCACTGCTTGTGCCCATGTCAACAGTATTATTATGACAACTATCTAAATGCGTTCTAAAACCTTTGAAACTGCAATGAACAACCTTCCTGTGCACAAATAACAATGAATTGTTTGCCAGGATATAACCCACGAAAAAAATTAAGGTGCCGAGTTAACGAACTAGGTGCACCATGCAACAATCTGCAAATGTAGCACTTATACATTGTTTAAGAACTTGGCTCTCAATTCCTTAACCTTTGGACTTTCTTTAGTGCCATCAACATCAATACCATATGACTGATGTCTGCAGAAATGTGTACATGTTGTTGAGAGCATCATCATAGTTTACACCAAAAACGAAGTGCGCTTTGATCAGTTCATCGAAGGCTGCCAATGATGTGGCTCCCTGGCATGGGATGAGCATCTTGTCAATCACAATGTAGTAGGTGCTGATGGCTTGCTTCAGAGTTCCAGAGGCAAGGAGGAATGGCTGGCGTTGTCCCTCTTGACTCTCCAAATGTTCTTCTAAGCTCCTACATGACTAAGTAGAGAAAATGTCATACTAATTTACATCGTAATACGTCTTTAGTCTGTGGTACCTACTTAAATTACAAACTGTGGTGTGGCACATACCTTGTGAAACACAACTAGATGGTCCATGGCATGAGCTGCATTGATCTTCTTAGTTTTCTTTTTAGAAGGTTGAGGTGGTAGAATATGGGGGAGCAGCAGGTAGGATGCCATATCACTGTCCCACCCTAAAGGAAAAGTGCCAAGTTTATTTTACATTTTATTTAAAGTTTCAGGGTCCAATACAATCTTAAATTATCAGTTAGTACTGCCTTTGACACACTGCACTGAAAATAGTCTCATCTGGATAATTACAGAATACCTTGGTGATCTGCAGAAGACTCCTTATTGTACTGATTCCTGGCAGACTTCAGCAAACTCTGGAGCACTGGGGTGGTAGTAAGACTCTCTGCTTCTCCGATCACCTTTTCTTTACAGAATGTGTGCCACTTCTGAAGCAGTTTGGAAGATGTGTCTGGACCAAAGAGGAGGTTAATCTGGAGCTATCTGTAGCAACAGAGAAATAAAAGAACATTTTTATTACATATAATCACGTGCCAGGTTTACTACTTTGAATTGTGTTTAAAGAAAAGCATGCTAACCAGCCCTTTAGTGTCCAGCAACCTTTGAAACACTGAGAGGATGGTGTGTGATTCATCAGGATTGTGGATAAGGCGCTGTCTATAACTGAAAGTCTCCATCTTCTGCAGGATAATTTCCCTGTCGTTGGTGTGGTTCATAAAGGATATCAACTCTTTGCAACGCTCTTCATCCAACTCATCACTAATCTGAGACAGCTTTCTCTCTTGCCTTGGGCCCCCTCCTCCTGCAGTCTGCGTTTTTGTGTTTTTCCACTCAGGTTTAGTCTTTCTTTGAATTGTTTTGAGCCGCCACGCTAGAAATCCAGAGCCACTTTGGCTGTCATAGTAATGTTCCTTCTCAAGGAAAGAGAAATAATGAGATTCAACTTTACATCCTTGTAACAATTTGTTCAAATTTTTAAAAACCAGTCATGGGTTAAAGCAGTCTAGGGTGATTCTAGCCAAACAGACATAAACAGAAATCCCCTTAAATAAACCCAATTCTGTAATTATTTACTCACCCTCTTGTCATTTTAGCCCTGTATGCAGAATGCAAAAGAAGATACTTCAAAGAATGTTGGTACAACATAAACTGTTGGGGCCCATTGACTTCTATTGTATGGAAAAATCAATTCAAGTCAACCGGGACCAACTGTCTTCTGTTACCAATATTCTTCAAAATACCAAAATAAGTCATACAGGTTAGCAATGTCAAGAGGGTGAGTAAATAATGACAGAATTTTCCATTTTTAACTATTCCTTAATTTATTTTTTTTCAGCATGAAATAAAGATAAAATGTGTAAATAAAATACATTTCTTACATATCCTTTCCTGGAAAGGGGATCTTTTAATGCAGGGAACAAGGTGACAATGCCCAATGCATATTTTTCTTTAGTTTTTCGCTGAGGAATTCTTCTACAGAGAGAAAAAAAACAGGAAAATTGACAATTTTGCACTAAGCCTCATGACATACTTCCAAATTAAAATTGTATGGCACATTTTCCAATTATGTAGGTTTCATTGGCAACTACAGCACATCATAAACACAAAGCGCTTAAAAGGTTTTCAAGTCCATACATTCTGAAATATTTTTCTGAAAAAGCAATGGCTGGGAAACCAAAGCCTGTCTTAGATTCTCTTAAAGTCCACTTCAACGTTCTGTAATTTACAGTTAAGTGGTTTAATGTCTCAAACAGAAATCACACCCTGTTGTCATATTTAAGTGTGATTTTTTTCTTCTTCTGCAAAAAAACAAAAGATGATATTTTGAAAAATGTTGGTTACCAAAAAATGGTGTCCCCCATTCACTTCTATTGTATGGACACAAAACCAAAAAACTAATTGGGGGAGCAAAATGTTCTCATACAGGTTTGAAATGACAAGAGGGTGAGTAAATGATGACAGAATTTTCATTTTGAAGGTGAACTATTCCTTTGACATAATGCACTTACCCTTCTGTCTCCACCATGTGTGAAGCAAGAATATTAACCATTTGCCGCCTTCAACAGTCAGACAGTGTCCCAGATTCTTCATATTCTTCAACCACTGTTGTTCCTCCTGGTTTTGTCTGCAGGATCTGATTTATCAGCTAAACATAATATTACAACACTGATTTACATTGTCAACTGTTACAATGTATTACAATTTCAATAAAGCCGAACAGTCTAGCCTGAATCAGCTCAGTCTATCAACAGTCAAATTGATTATTAATTAATACGTGAAAATCAGTACAAAGCAAAACTTTTGCAACACAAATTAATAAACAAAAAAGATTATATTTTCCAGATACGACAATTTAGATAATCTTAATTATTTGTATACAAGTGATATGCTTACATCTTTGGCTACAGAGCTCTGTAATGCCTCTTCATCTCTTCTCATTCGCTTGGATTGTCTTGACACGTCATTGTCACTGCTACCACTGGAGACAGAGAGGGAACTGCCACTGCATGAGGATAGTGATGGGGTTGATTGAGATGC
>NC_079890.1:4660187-4664508 GCF_024868665.1 Triplophysa rosa
TCGTCTCGCGCACTACAACAAGCGCTCCACCATCACGTCGAGAGAGATCCAGACCGCCGTGCGTCTGCTGCTGCCCGGTGAGCTCGCCAAACACGCCGTGTCCGAGGGTACCAAAGCCGTCACCAAGTACACCAGCTCCAAGTAAAGCGCCGCTTTCATCCGCCGCACCCAAAGGCTCTTTTAAGAGCCACCCATGACGTCACTCCAAAGAGCTTCTGATATTGGGTTTGTAGAACTCGTGTTCAATTTTTGCACGTCTAATTGATAAACTTTTTTATAAGAATAAGTTAAGCAAACTTCAAGTTGTGACATGGTTTTATGAATTTACTATTTCCTTACATCAAAACAATTCAACAATAGTACATATTTTTCATTAAATAACAGTTTTTCAAAAGTTGACCTGTAAAAGTTTAGCCTACATGTAACCGCTTCTAATTTTAACTAAAAACCGAGTTTGGGGAAATGTTTGAATTTTAAACATCACATCAACATAAATTTCCTATGAAAATTCGATCATCTAAAAGCTATTTTGTAAGAAAAACCTAACATTCCATTGTTTAAATAAATGTTCAAGGAAAATGCTGTGTATTTAATAACAAAGTTATTCGAATCAAACCACCGCGATCATGCGGACCACAAACTGTTTCTGAGTTTAAGGTGTTTATTTGGGATATATTTGTCACCTCACGTGATAAGTATAATTGTGTTATGAATATTATATTTTTATCTAATCTGGGACACCATTAAAACATGCTCTAATATAATTCTGTCATTCAATTATTTCGTTTTTAAGTTTGCAGTTTGTTTTTCCAAATTATGAAGTAAATGAAAGACCCTTTTAGTGTTCACGTCCAGTGGCGGAGCCAGAGGGTACCCAGGGTGGCACTGAACACCCCTGACATCCAATTGGACATCCCAAAATTTGATTCGCTACTTATGTTGATTGACATCTGATTTCACCGTTCGTTGAACAACGCTTTTATTTTGACGTTCGGGGCCCATGCTTGCACGTGACGTCACCGCACACGAAATTCAAACGAGTCTAGTTGAGAATGAGAACGGAAAAAAGTTGTGCGATGGATTGTACAGCGCGAAATCTGAGATTTATTTTTAAAGACTGACGAAACAGAGAGAGAAAAGAAGCAAATGGACCGCTGCAATTTGCTAAACAAATGGAATATTCAAAAGTACCCGCTTGCTTTTGCTTTCTAGCCATTTCAAGTCCGACCCAGCCAGGTACGTTTTTTTGTTGAACCAAACCATTATGGTGTTATCTACCTACTTTCTAATGTTACACTTTTAAATGTTGCGTAAATGTAAAGTTTTCCCAGCGTTTTCTAACCTTAGATAAATAGAAACAGTGTTGGTATCAATAGCTTTCCTGTAGCTCACTGGTAAGAGCATTGCGTTAATAACGCAAGTTTCGATCCCAGGGATTGCACATGCCTATGTGTACATTTATTTGGATAAAGCAATGTACGTCGCTTTGGATAAAAGCGTCTGCCAAATGCATAAATGTAAATATAAATGTTGGGAGAGATCCTCTTATTTCTTTTAACATTCTAAGCAGGTGTAACTTTACTTCATACAAACTTCAGAAGGAAGAAATAAGTTTCCCTCTTTAGCCTTGGCTTTAGGATTCCTAAACAACTTTTCATTGTGTAGGTTTATGTTAGGCTCCATTAACAGATAGTAAATCGGTTCCCAACATAACATACATTGTTTACATCAGGGACGGAAATTAACAGAGGCTTTGGAAAAAAAAATGACAACAAGGTGAACAAATCTGCTCTCCAAGTTCAAGACAAAAGAGGAAAAACAGTCCATGCATAATAAAGAACTAGCGATGACAGTCGCAATCTAAATAAGATTTAGGTGAAAATGAAAGAATGTGGATGACAGCTTCTTTGCTCTGCTACTGCTTTGAGCATTACAGCCAATCAAATTCAGGGTATGATTATTCTGACCAATCAGAGGCGTTTAAATCATTCACCGGTGAAGAAGAGCTGTGCTGGAGTGCGTCACCCTCAAAAAGTTTATCACCATAGTTGCCAAGTCCGCTTTTAATACGCGACCTTGGGCTTCTTTTTCTGTCAAGTCGCGTTAAAAAATTACTTGTAAAAAATTACTACAAATTACACTTGTTGCGGGTTTTTGGGCTTATTTTAAAAAATATGGTCGCTTGTTCTGAACCTGACAAGCAACTTTGTTTCTCTACATGTATGGTCGCTGTTTTGTTCAATCCATTAACACTGTCTGCTCGACGGTAGGCTTTTTGTACTACATGCGGCAGGGCATGACATCACAGCACCGCGAGAGCTATTTGAAAGCATACAGAGACGTCTACTGTCGATCACTCTCGCGGTACTATGATGTCACGCGCTGATTGGTCTGCGCGGCGCCGCAGGAGGTCACGCCACAGATCTAAGCACGTAAAACAACATAGAGAAGTTAAGAATGCTACAGTGGTCTCTTCACGTAATCATCGGCGCGTTTTGGGTAATCGGAGGTAAATATACTAAACAGATGAAATATTAACTTAAAGATAAAAAGCATCATTAAACATGTTAAAAGTGTAGATCTGCGCGTTTGGCTACACAACGAGTTGAGTCAACTTAAGCACATTTGTTACCCCGCTGCCTTAATTTTTTGGTTAAGATGACAAACGTTTTTGCATTGTGTTAACTTGATCGGCACCACATTTTACCATTAACATTTTAATCGATTTTTTTGCAAACAAACAAACAATTCGCTAATGAAGAAAATGTGACTCTATGCCAGATAACATTTGGTCCCTCTATCAAAAGAGTAGCTTTTACTCTTTTCAGAGAGTTGTTTTTCCAGAGTGAATTATGCTCAAAATAGTGTTAATATTTTACTCTATTTAGTGTGTTTTTTTTATTAACTCTCATTCTTTTTTACTCAGTTCAGAGCTACAAGAAATGAACTCTGCTGCTTTTTAACTCTGTTCAGATGAGCTTTAAATGAACTCTAAATTTAAATGATTAGATTTAAATTATCATCAATTATGAGTGAACTATAAAGAATAACTGACTCCACCCAGAGTAATTTTTCTGAATTACACTATTAATGTTTTACCCTTAAAAAGTCCTCAAATGAAAACATTGCTTTCAGTCTGAAAATAAAATCAAAACCCAACTGTATATGTCACGATTTTATTTTTCAAGCTCCTCTTTCAAACAGTTTTGAAATATATAACAACAATATTACAGATGAGATGAAGAAGAATGAAATGAAACAATATGGCACAATAAACAAATCAATTCCTGACAGTATGAGGTGCCAAAGACAAAGTGAGCTTTGAAAAGCTCATCAACACATGCCAGTGAGTTAGAGACCTCGCAGGGTAGGGCATGTTTGTCAGTTACAATAAACCAAGACTGGATCCTACTTCTGTTCGGCCCAACGGTCTGAAGACTCTCTCCAATGCTGTCCAAGAGCCCTTGGATACTGGTACTGGTCTGTGAAAGAATGAAAACACTTTAGTGCCAATTTGACGTAACAGTAAGTCTATATACAATAGGGCTGCAACTAACGATTATTTTGATAATCGATTAGTTGGATGATTATTTTTTCGATTAATTGGATAAAAAGTTTAATTAGATCTTTTGCGTATAATGACTAAATCAGAGATGGGGAAAGTATACACAACTGAACTCATTTGCCTTCTCCCAAAATGTTGTGATTGTCTCCCTAATTAACACACCAAGGCTGATGAGTTGATTCAGATGTGTCATATTAGAAGCAGCCCACAATAGTGTCTCCCAAACGTGGGAGGGGGCGCTTGGCCAAAGACTTTTGGGGGGGCATGAAAAGTGAGATATTTGTCATTCAAATGTAGTGAAGTACAGTAAAAAGTATCCAGAAAAATAATACAAGTATAGTTCAAAAAGTGTACTTCCTTACTTCCCACCTCTGATATAAATGAACCCCCAAATCAGGGTATGTAAGCCTATTATGTACAGTACTTTGCAAAGTGCAAACGCCACAAATTGGGATTTACAAATATAATCTTTAATTTTGTCATTTAAAACACTTTTCCCCTTTAAACTTTAAAACTGCGCAGCTTTAAGAGATGCATGCAAAACACGTCTCACTTAAAAACTGCGCACCAAGCGCTGCACAGAGACACGTTTGACTTTAAAACTGCGCACCTCGTGCTGCACAGAGACACGTTTGACTTTAAAACTGCGCACCTCGCGCTGCACAGAGACACGTTTGACTTTAAAACTGCGCACCTCGCGCTGCACAGAGACACGTTTGACTTTAAAACTGCGCACCTCGCGCTGCACAGAGACAC
>NC_079890.1:4665869-4689547 GCF_024868665.1 Triplophysa rosa
TACATTACAAGACTTTTGCTCAGATTTTCAGTCTGGACTTGTTGCAGAAAGTCTGTGCCAGTCTGCAGATTTCATCAGTTAGTGTGTTTTAGTCTGAAACGTTCAAAAAGTCTGCAAGCGTGTGATGTCTAGTTTAAAGAAATATGTTCAGATTTTAAAAGTATTGTAGTGTATTCCAGCCATAAGGTAAAGCGCAACAGTTATCGTTTAGCAGTGTCAAAACAGATTCAAACAGTAATTTTTGAATTGACACACCAACATTCTGGATTCGGACGACTATAAAATCACCAACTAGCCGATGTAAATTTTGAATTATACCTTACAATTACCAACCGAATAAGCTCATACACATCAAAATGGCCTCCAGGAATATAATGAAGGCTAACTCTTTACCGAGTCAAGTACATGTGGTGCACAGCTCGAGCTGCTCCTCACGCTAGTTAAACATTTCATAGGTAGCTGTTTTACTGGTGTCATTTAATGTTCGTAATCTATAAGGTTTGCTATTTACTTTCAGAACACTTCAGTCTAACTTCTGTTCTAACCCCACACGCAGCAGCAGTGATTGATGGCCATGACTAACGTTAACAGTAAAGCTGCTAAACACTTTACGAAAATAAGTTACCTTACAATTACCATCCGATTGGGATAACGCACATCATAATGGCCTCCAGCAATCCAATGAAGGCTAAGGTTAACTTAACTCTTTACAGAGTCAAGTACATGTGGCACAACTCGAACTGCTCATCACGATAATTTAGTGGAAAACATTTAAAAGCTAGTTGGCTAACGTTAGTTTTACTGGTGTCAATTGACGTTCGTAATATTGGCTATTTGCTTTTAAAATAACGGATCCTAACCTAATTCTCAAGTTAATATGAGAAGGCGATCTCTGTATTATTTAAAAATTAAGGCAAAATGATGCGAGCTCAAAACAGAGGCGAATAATATGAAAATGAATACAGACTTTAAAACTTTACTTACTAATAATATACATCAAAATGGCCTCCAGCAATCCAATGAAGGCTAACGTTAACTTGAGTCAAGTACATGTGGTGCACAGCTCAGCTGCTCCCCTTAATAGTTAAGTGGAAAACATTTAAAAGATAGTTAGCTAGTTTTTTTAACGTTCTTAATATTTTAGCTATTTGTTTTCAAAATAGCTTAGTATAACTGAACAGTTAACGTTAGTTCTCAAGTTAATATAGCGATTTCTGTAATATTAAAAAACGCGGCAAAATGATATGAGCTCAATACAGCGGCAAATAATATGAAAATGAATACAGAATTTAAAACCTTACTTTAACATCCAACTTCTCTTCAAATCCCACAAGCAGCAGGAACAGTGGTCGACGGCCGTTACTAACGGTGTGCTGCTAAACGAAACCTTGCGAGGGCGGGGCAACGTTTTGGGGGAGGAGTCACAGTTAGGCTGCTCTGTAATTTTGCTCCCACTCTACTGACACGTTTTTCTCTTTTCACTCAAAATGGAGCAAAAACGACTATTTTGGGCGAAAAAAATATTAACTCTTAAAAAAATACTCTGCCGTTTTTCCTGTGTATATACTGTCAAGTGGAAATAATACATTGCATACATTACTTGACTTTAAATATAAAACAACATTTTTGCAATCAAACTGACATTACAAGTCATTTCCATCTGATATCTGACTATTATATTACATAAACTTATTTAACTCTTTCCATTTCAACTGCCTTGTAAAGTCAATTTCACTTCAAAATCTAAGTTTTTTTTATGGTGAAGAAAAACTAGCACATCAAACTGTATTAAAATATGAATTACAACATGCAATTACTGTATAATATTCTTAGGCGATTGTGTCTATTTGTCTATTTAAATAAACTCGTTCACATGAGATGTGTAAACACAACCTTGACCCAACATTACAACATTTGCAAACGGTATACAAAACCCTGCTTCTCTTAAAAAAGCTACTTTTAGGTAGCAACTATGAAATGAAATCAACTGTATTGTCCCAATGGAGAAGTTTGTTTTGGACTCAAAAACACTTAAAGCACAACATCACAACTCTACATCAAACATAAAAAAACTGTACAAACAATAAAATAGCACACAGTCCTAAAAGCACTCGTTCATTATTAAACATTTGAACTGAAATGGGTATATAAGGGTTTTTTTTAACGATTATATTGGATTATTGTGCAGAAGGTTAACATTGCTATTGTGCAGTACATGCACTGAGTCAGTTTAGATGAAAATCTGCACACAGAGTGTTTCCTGAAGAACACACAACACACAGTGACTGAAGGGACATGCACACTGTCAGAAAACATGTGTCAGATTTGTACCTTTAGTACCAAACACTGATCGCAATAATGGTGATTTTCTGAAAGTTCAACTTTTTTAACATTAATTGCGGGTGCAAAAGTGATATTGATTCAATCCCAGCAAGCAAAAATATGTTCCTTAGACGTGTCTTAGACCACTCCAGTCCACGTGCCTTCCCACAAGAAATGTTTTGGATGTGTCCATAAACAAGTGAATGAGTTAGATCGGGTTGAGTTGAGGAATCAATCATCACTTCATACGTGTGGGTTACCACTGTAATAGAGGGAATGAGACATCGTGTTCGTCATCCGCATCGTCCGCTTCATCGACCAGGAGACGCCTCCCAGGAACATCTTCATACCCGTACGGGGCGGAGACTGGCATGCAGATGCCATTTGCCAAGTTCATTGGCCCGTTAAATTACGATCTCACTTGAGTGGTTCTCAAGTTCAAACTCCATTCTGGCTTGACACAATGTCACGTTCCCTCCATCAGGGAACAGAGGTTACAGTCGTCACCAAGAAGTTTTCACGTTAAAGCTTTTAACTTTTATTTTGTGTGTTGAACTTGGTTTCCATGCTTGGTTATGGTTTTCTTACAGTTTCTTTGAAGCAACGCAAATTGTAAAAAGCGCTATATGAATACATTGAATTGGAAAGCTATATAGTTTGTTTAATACCACAGCTTATTGCCTAGTAAGTTACACAATGTTTTCAACAGGTTTTTCAAAACTGTAAACAGTATATCGACCGAGTATGTGGGTCAATGCCAGCCCTCCCGGTGCACATCCCGTAAATGAACAGAAGCCAAGGTCATCGAGAAGGTGCCAGCTGTTGTACTGAACCCATCCATGTGATGTATGTCTTGCTGGTAGTATTGGGTTTGGTGTGTCTTTCACAATATCAAGTAAATTAACAGCATAGAATTATTTCTCCTGATTGTTCCTGAACTCATCGTTTGCAAACTGCACACCGCTGTAAATGTTTACATGGTACGGACACGGGTGTAAACTTTACAGCTGAAACGTGTTCATTTTCTTTCAGTAATGTGTTATAGTCAATGTTGTGTTTGGGATAATGAATAGACGTGACATCATTTCTCACGGACCAATGAACATGTTTATACATTGTGTGTGAAAAACCATCTAGTTGAAAGAATAAATACTAATAAATACTCATTTAAGTCAGCCATCATCCTCATGACGAGGACACGTTTAATGCTCTCTCTGTTTTCTCCATGACTGTCTAGTCTCGTTGTTGCGTTGAATTTAAATCGTGTTCTCCTGTTTGCCTAAATATCCACGTTTGCGACTCTCGGCATCTCTGGTCCGTGCCGTCCCGTGACAACCACATTGGTGTTTTAGAAGGTTTAGTAGTATCATAAGATTTGCAAAAGTGTACTTTTTTATTAATTGCAAGAAGTACAATTGTACATATTTTTTTAAGAATTGATTTGAAATTGGACTCAAGTGAAGATATTAGTGAAGTTGAATTACTCCAGTACTTTACATCCATGATCCATTGTGAAGACGTACCCCGTTGCCCTGACATTCATATTCTATTACATCATCGTTTCTCAATTCCTCACACCACCATCCACAAATGTTTCACGCAATCTGATTATGATTTCAGCCATTTGAACACGATCAGCATGTTTCAGATCTGCAGGATGCTACTTATCATCCCCAACTCCATGCAGAAAATATTTACAGATTTCACCTGAGCGTGCTTATCAGTGATGGGGGGATGACGCATATACACAGAAGATAAGAAGCGTACCCACGCTATGTAAACGCTGAGCGAATGTGTAATCAAACCTATGTCGGGTGACTATTTAAGTCTCATTCGTTCCTCACTGGAGAAACAACCGCACTCTTCAGTATCTCTTCGCAGTCTTCATCCTCAGCGGTCAGAATGGTAAGCTCCATTTCAAGGAGGAATCTTTACAGCATTAATGTGCTTTATGTTTGTGGGCTGTTTTCTGACTCTAGATATCACAGAAGTGGCTCGTCGTGTTATGTCTGCTTCATCTGGCTATTCCAGTCACTCGGGGGGTTGTAAACACAGTCAAACTCGCTCATATGATCCAGTATTTTGAAGACTTGTAAGTCACTATTTCTGCACTTTATGTGTCAATCAACAAATGATGCAGAATATGCAAATGCAAGCAGCATGTGGTTAGCTACAAATGGCAAAAAAAACATGAAACATTTCCAAGCTGTATTTTGTCTGTGCTGTTTTTCAGTGTTCAGCCAAAGCCTGGAGCTCAGTTCGCCATTGCGTTGGCTGTCTCAGAGTCTCAGTGTACAGATGAACATACAGATGTCAGGGATGTGTTCAGCGAGGCTGACGCTAAGCATGTCAACGGTGTCATCGCCGGAGGACACACTTGTGTTCTCTGCACACCAGCAGAAAATGTCATCGCTGCACGACCCGATGGAAAAACAAAAGAACATTCTGAACATATTCTCCTCTTTCCTCCGGGTAATTCCCCAATGGACAAATTAATCAAATCTAAAGGCAGCTGTATAGTTTTTTACTCCTACAACTCACCGTGTGTGACAAAGTGCATCAGTAGTAAAGACAATATTGTGCCAGGCCTTTCAAACTGGATAAATCTACGAAAAGAAGAAACAAATGTATTTGTCTTTGAAACCATTTGGCAGAAGGACAAGTGGAGGAAGGATCTGGATAAGGAGTTCTTAAAGGTTAATGCAGTCGTGCCCCTTTATCGGTCCAAAAAAGTCAATAATGTGATGGAAAGTCGTAAATGTGTGGAGGAAAACACTGAGAAGGTAATACCTTTCTGTCTTCAGGATAAAAAAAACTTACTTTCTATTTTCCTGAGAATGTTTACGTCAATATTTGACCTGCAAGACGATTACTGATTACTGAGACCAGAAAACATCAAACGCATTCACACGCACACAAGTCTTGATTCATAAGCACGTGTTTTCTGCAAAGTGATTTCATCCTCTGTCCTCGTGAAATTGTCATGATATTCATTATAAATGTGTTCAGACATGAAAATGATGTTCATGCTTATGTTACTCACTTGTTATTGAGTGTTTCTGCAGACAGACAATCACAATCCCACAGACGAACTTTTATTAGACTGCCGATTTCCTGAATTAACTAGGCTATACAAAAATAAATACAAAAAATACTAAGATTAAATGCATTTAAATACAAAATACTATTACAAAATAATAGCATTTTGTATTTCAAACGGATGAATTTGAAACGCAGTCTAATAAGGAGGTTGACTGGCAAAAAGTATTTCAGTTTGGAAATACAAAAATACTAAGATTAAACACATTTAAATACAAAATACAAGGTTTTTTTCAAAGGTATTTAAATACAAAATAGTCCCATCTCATCACTGAACTAGATTATATAGAATTCCAGCTAGTCGTCATGTAAACGTTAGCTTACCTTGTCATTGGTGCTGGTCACAGGGATCTTGCTAACTAGCGTCCTGAAAGCAGCCCAATGACCCCTCAAAACCCGCCCAAAGGGAATGAAAACTAGCCCAATTATTTTATGGTGTCAAATCAAAGTTAACAACTGCCAAAAGACGTTTATATTGCTATATTTACTTATCTGAATGCTTTCCTCGGTATTGTATATATGTTTTGTTCTGTTGAACTCAAAAGATGTTTTGGGGGATTTAGGAAAGCGAACAATTCCGGGTCACCTTTGACTACCATTACAATCTTTTCCGCTATGGTAGTCAATGATGCCAAAGAATTTTCAGTTGCTAACATTCTACCAAATATCTTTGTGTTCAACCGAACAAAGACATTTATACAGGTTTGGAGCAACTAGAGGGTGAGTAATCCATAACAGAATGTTCATGTTAGGGTGGAGTGAGTGTCCCTTTAAATAAGATCCCACGTGTGCTCGAGGCCACGCACGGAAATGGACGAGAAACGTGTTTTCTCTTTAGACATGACTGTCCTGGAGTTGCCAGGTATTCATCTGACTATGAATTATGGTGGATTTTCTATTATTGATTGAGTTTTTATATGAGAATGCATTTAAACTAGATAAAGGTCTCACACACTTCTCTAACACAGAAAAGGCTATGAGTCTCATAGCAAAAAGACCATGATCTCATGGGTCAAAGGTTACAGGTGAACATCAAACAGCACCATAAGACATCTGCATCGCACGCAAACACTTTGAGAACACACGCGGCACGCATTCTTGGAGACATTAATTGTAAACAAAAACAGAAGATCTTGTCTAAAATGCATGGTAGTTTGTGAAGTACATTAAGCTAGGGGTAGTAAATGTCAATATGACATACATTCACATTTTAAAGATGGATGTATGTGTATATCTTTTTTAATCCTTTAAAAGGTTTCGCCACAGTTAGAAGTTGATATATAGCGAGCTTGACATATAACTGTGGAAGGTCAAAAGAGGATGGACTAACAAAAATAAGTGATGTCATGTAGAACCTGATTGGGAGAAGATGATGTCAGGTAAATATGATTGGTTTAAACTGTGATAACGACTTGAGAACAGTGTATAAAAGATGGAGTCAGACATGTATTCGTTGGACATCATCAGATGAACTCTGTATGGCTCTCTTTGCTTGCTCGAGCAAATAAAGATTGAAACTTCTTGAAACCTGGCTCTCTGGTCTCTCGTGAGTTCTTTCTACACTGGCTGATCGACTCAATGTGAATACACATTAAGAATATCATCAATTAACGTTTATCCTTAGAATATAAATAAACATTTTGGCGGCCGCAGAACATTATGAAAGTAGCCCAAAATTCTGCAACCTGCGGCTCCATAATTTTTCCCGCAACTGCATTTTCAAAATAGCCCAATTGTGCGGGAGGACCGCGGCCCTGGCAACACTGGCGCTTACAGCGAGACCGGGCAGGCCAACAGCCTCGGACCTCGAGCTCAGACACTGAAATCATGCCGCGTTACAATACAAGACAGTTCCACCGGCCAGAGGGAGATGAAGGACACCACCCGCGCCTGTTCACCAACAGGACACAGAACTTACTTGCGGGATTTTTGATTAGTTAATGTCTCGCGGGCGAAAAGTTTGTTGTTACGCAAGCATTACTGAACATGTACCGAGTAAAAAATTACAAAAAAATGATTAGTAATGCCTTTTACTACTGCGTTACAGCAAAAAGTAATGCGTACTGTCATGCGTTACCCAACTAAAGCAAACGCTGATGCAAATAATGGTGGTTTGATGAAATCTCAACATTAATTTCAGGTGCAACAGTGATATTGATTTAACTCCATTAACATTGACCAATCAACCATTATGAACATTGATTCAGTGGTTTTCATCTGCTCTCTTGCTATCTGGGTAACTAGAGATGAGTTGAATCAGGTGTTTTATATAGAGACACATCTAAAACATTCTGTCAGGGGTTCCTGAGGATCAGGACTGAGAACCCCTGAGGTAAACCACTGACTTGATTTGACTTGAGACTTGACTTGCCCCCGCCTCTGGAAAATGCAATCCAAAATGTTCAACCCGTGAATGTTAATGCATTTAGGGAAAGAAACACATACTCAATCCGGGGAATGCATTTTAATTTTGCAACTTAAAGAGCGTTAAAATATGCATTCAAGACACATATTAAAAGTAGTGTAGGAACGGACAAAATGTCAATTGTGTTATTTCATTTTCATTTTGCACCTAATGTTGCACATGTGTTATTTTAAATGTATATTTAAAGACATAAATGCATTGTCATTTTACAAACTGCATTTCAATTCGATTATTGCTACTGTTACGTCCTTAGACGTATGTTCGTATTGTTTCTCCCTTTCTCTCTTCTGCGCTCGCTCACAGGAGGCTCCGCCCTAACCGGATGTTATAGCGTGGCTGTGGATTGGCTGCTGGGGATCGGGCATCTATTCAAATTCAGAAGGGGCAGATTGCACGCTGTTGTGTATTGTGTGTGTTGAGCTAAGGCTGTGGGGCGATACGAATTGGTGTATGATTTAGTTGATGATTTTTATTCAGTTGTGATGTGTAATGTTGGCATGTTTTTACCCTCCCCGTTTAGTATTATGATTTACTGTTTTGATGTTTGTCCCCCACAGTAAATGTCTGATTGTTCTTTTATCTCACTCCAAACCTGATCAGAAGCGGTAGGGATTTGAGGTGCCATCTTTTTGTTCTGTAAACTTCCTTTATTATTGTTTTTCTCTTAGCGAGGAAGTTTAGGGCAGTAATTTGTCTTTTGTTTCTTTTTCTTTGGCAGAGGTTATTTAGGGTTTGGTGAGCTGCCCCGTTTTGTTTATTATATTGGGACTCACTCATCTCCCGACAAAATGCTTCTTTAATAAAGGAGAGTAAGAAAAATAAAAGAATTTAAAAGAGTACAACTTGTTTTGTAAATCCTTATGAAAATCAACCATGGGTTTACCATAGTGTAACTATGACATTTGTAGTTAAACCATAGCTATTTGTTCTAAGGGAAAACCAACACGTTAACCTATTTGACATTCAATTTTTCATATGAAATCGTCCTACTGTCACATTTCCACTCCATAGATCTATAGAATAAGAGTCAGTTCTACACACCACCATGTTGGGTTTAGTATGAAGAGCAAACACAAGAGCACGTGAAGATCGAACTTGCTCATAAACAATATAAGATGGACATTCATGTATGTGATGGTAAAACACCCTCATACACTACAAGACTTTTAAATCTGAACAGATTTTCTCTGAACTAGACATCACACACTTGCAGACTTTTTGAACGTTTCAGATAGAAACACACTAACTGATCAAATCTGCAGACTGGGACAGACTTTCTGCAACACGTCCAGACTGAAGATCTGAGCAAAAGTCGGCACCAGCGCACGTCATTCATATGCTTTTCTTCGCGCCTCTGCCCTCCCTAAGCGTCCAGCACATCGCTTTATAGTGTAACTTACAAAAAGCACGATGTTTCAGATTTTCTAAGAAACTAAACAATAAACTTAAAGTGATAGTTCACCCAAAAGTGAAAATTCTATCATCATTTATTCAGCCTCATGTCATTTCACACCCGTTTAAATTACTTTGTTCTGACGAACACAGATAAATATATTTGGAAGAATTTTAGCAATTTCAACTCTGTGACATTATTGACAGCCACAATAGGAACAATTAAATGGTAGTCAAAGGTGCCCTAAACTGTTTGTTTTCCTAAATTCTTCAAAATATCTCACTTCAACAGAACAAAGACATTTAAACAGGTTTGAACAACGTGAGGAAATTACAGAATTGTATTTTTGTGTGTGAGAGATAGATAGATAGATAGATAGATAGATAGATAGATAGATAGATAGATAGATAGATAGATAGATAGATAGATAGATAGATAGATAGATAGATAGATAGATAGATAGATAGATAGATAGATGTTTCTATTCTGTGTATGCCGATGAATGCATCTCCTCACATCGCGGATTTACACACACCACTAGCCAAATTTTCCTTCGATTTTCTCTACTAGCAAAATGAGTATTATAAGTGTGTTTGAGGAAGGGAAGTGTAATTTAAATGGGATCACACGCCCTTAAGAGGAATGATTTAGCGCCGACTAATGGGTGAAAAAAACACGGGGTATCTGTTAATTAAAGAGACTCTGATAAGATGTTCGTTCTTAAACCCATTAAAACACGACTCTGAACAATTATTGTTTTACTCTGATAAAACGTATGTACGAGTGAACATACGCATATCTTGTACAACATTTGGGGCAACCGTCACAAACACTGATTTGGTGAATCCGAGGTCATTTATAACCAAGTCTAAGATAATGCAGCAAAATGCATATTCGATTAATCAAACTGTCGCTCTCTCATTGATAATGTGGGTGGCTCTTAAAAGAGCCTTTGGGTTTACAGAAGACGAAGTCCCGTCCGTTTACTTGGACTTGGCGGGCTTCTCGGTCTTCTTGGGCAGCAGCACGGCCTGGATGTTGGGCAGCACGCCGCCCTGAGCGATGGTCACTCTGCCCAGAAGCTTGTTCAGCTCCTCGTCGTTGCGCACCGCCAGCTGCAGGTGACGGGGGATGATGCGAGTCTTCTTGTTGTCCCGAGCGGCGTTTCCGGCCAACTCGAGGATCTCGGCGGTCAGGTACTCGAGCACGGCGGCCAGATACACTGGGGCGCCGGCACCCACTCGCTCCGCATAGTTGCCTTTACGGAGGAGCCTGTGGACGCGGCCCACGGGGAACTGAAGTCCCGCTCTAGAGGAGCGAGTCTTGGCCTTAGCTCTCGCCTTACCGCCGGTTTTGCCTCTGCCGCTCATGTTCTTCTGCTGCGATCGTCTGCTTGATCTCTGAGAATGACAGATGAATCTTACGAGCTGCAGTTCTCAATCTTTAAACCCGTCTGTCACTCGACTATTGGTTGGAGTCCGTTAAACTTTTAAACCAATCAGTCAATTTCCCTCCAAACGCAAGCCCAACCCCCTCTTTCTTCCCGCCTCACAGATGCTGTGTGACGCACAACCGTTTTGAAATATTGAGGAAACTTAAAGTGACAGTTCACCCAAAAATGACAAATCTGCCATCATTTACTTACCATCAGATTGTTCCAAAACTGTATACATTTATTTGTTCTGCTAAACACAAAGGAGGCTATTTGGAAGAATGTCAGTATCCAAACAGCTCTCATCCCCCATTAGCTGCCATAGTAGATAAAATAAATACTATGGGAGTCAATGGGGATGAGATCTGTTTAGTTACCGACATTCTTCCAAATATCTTCCTTCATGTTCAGCAGAACAAAGACATTAACACAGGATGAACAACCTGTGGTTGAGTAAATGATGACAGACTTTTCATTGTTGGGTGAACTATCACTTTAAGTTACATTTCTCATTCAGGAAGTGATTTCCTGATTATCATTTAAAGTTTAATAAACTCTGTACTCTTTGGTTTAACATGATTCAATCGTGCAATCTAGCCATATCCTTCGTGCTGTTGTGTTGGAAAACATCGTTTTCATCGTTTTAAATCAGCATTTGTTACATTTCTTATACTGTTACATATACTGTTAATGTTGTAAATGAGCAACTGATAACATTTTACTATTGTGTTATTTAATTAGCTATTAGTTTTTACTGTAAGTTTGATAATTCTGTGAATCAAATGTTTTCATGAGATGGACATATTTTTGAAATGTAAAATTCCTCAATTTGCAATGATTGTGTTCTGAGATGTGGAATGGTGCTGTGTGTTGTAACTCTCAAAGTTAAATTTATGAAATTAAAATGAAGTTTTTTTATTGTATTGCTATTGTTTTTGTTGTCTATATATTACATATTCATACAGCTTATAAAATAAGCACAATCTTGCAGTAGTGTAATACTAAAGCAAAAAAAACTGCATACAATGGTATATTTTGTGTATATATTTTATGGTATATTATATGTTGGTATATTTNATATTTTGTGTATATATTTTATGGTATATTATATGTTGGTATATTTTGTGGTAAAAAGTGAGCGTTTTGTCTTAACTTATTTGAAAGTTATATTGATTTAAGGAAAACACATTAGTTTAATGTAATGTAGATACATTTGATTTGTCAATGCAATATAGGAAAATCACATTGGTTTAATGTAGTAATTCAGTTTAATTACACCCAACAAACATAATTAGATATA
Organism: Triplophysa rosa; assembly: GCF_024868665.1. Taxonomy (NCBI): domain Eukaryota; kingdom Metazoa; phylum Chordata; class Actinopteri; order Cypriniformes; family Nemacheilidae; genus Triplophysa; species Triplophysa rosa. The sequence goes on from NC_079890.1 coordinate 4,677,841, forward strand.
CTTATATCAATGTAATACTTTTATGGAAATTTTGCCACACGAATAAATTACGTTCAACTAATGAGGTTTTTTATTACTCTGCAAACATGATTATATATAGTTATAGAAATGTAGAACTTCTGCGTGGAAATTTGCAACATGATTAAATTACATTTAACTAATGAGGTTTTTTTTTGACTCAATGAACATGATTAATTACAGTTATAGAAATGTACAATTTTATGTGGAAATTTGCAACATGAATAAATTATGTTCAACTGATGAGACATTTTCGGACTCAACAAACATGATAAGATACAATTATATTAATGTGCAAATTTTATGTGGAAATTTGCACATGTAGCAAGAACATAACTCAACCAAGTAAACTCAACATGAAATTAACATGTAGAGAAAACATGAATGAATCAAGTAAAGTCATGATTCATTCATGTTCTCTCTGCATGTTAATTTCATGTTGAGTTTACTTGATTCAGTTATGTTCTTGCTACATGATAATTTCATGTTAAGAAAACATGACTCAAACATGTGGAACCAATGTCCATGATTGAATCATGTTAAACCAATGAGTCATTTTTTTGAGTGAAGGTTTAGAAAAGTAATTCTCCGTTTTATCGTTTCGTCAGTCTGAATACAACAAATGTACACATCAATAAAACAAACAGCGTTGTGACATTCACACAAAGACCTCGAGAGTGTTCGTGTGTTTCAATCTGGTCAAACAACTTCTGTAAACAACACTTTACAAGTCCCTGAATGACGTTAATTTAACTCAAATCATTTATTACATGTAAGTTAAATATTCAGAAAACGCGTTTAATGTTTCATCAGTGTTTACACATATAAATCACATGAAATTCATGCGCGACTTTTCTCCAGAGATCGATGCTCGTCATGTTTTTAATCTAACAGTGAAACAATAAACTCTTTACTGTCGTGTAGTTTAGTCTCTAAATAAAGCTCTGGATCTCTGCTCTGTGTTCACGCTGTTTTTAATCCGTCAAATTAATTTTAAACTCTTGATTTTTACTCGAAATGTCACAGGAGAAAACACAAGAGTTTGCTGCTCACAGAGGCGCGCGGGCACGGACAGGTCGGGTTGAGTCTATATGGTTCTCATGTAGTGTTTAAGAGCACAGCGCCGCTCAGTCCTCGCGCATTACTGATCAACTATAGTGTGTGACAGCACACATCTCACGAGAGAGATGGCAGAAACCGCTCCAGCTCCAGCAGCCCCGCCGGCGAAAACGCCCAAGAAGAAGTCTGCAGCCAAACCCAAGAGAGCGGGTCCAGGCGTGAGTGAACTCGTCGTTAAAGTCGTGTCGGCCTCCAAGGAGAGAAGCGGTGTGTCTCTGGCCGCCCTGAAGAAAGCTCTCGCCGCCGGCGGATACGATGTGGAGAAGAACAACTCCCGCGTCAAGCTCGCCATCAAGAGCCTCGTGACTAAAGGCACACTGGTCCAGACTAAAGGCACCGGTGCTTCCGGTTCATTCAAGCTGAACAAGAAACAAACCGAGACCAAGAAACCAGCAAAGACAGCGGCACCTAAAGCGAAGAAGCCTGCAGTGAAGAAGACCGCAGTGAAGAAGCCCGCAGCTGCCAAGAAGCCCAAGACTGCAGCAGCAAAGAAGACCGCCGCTAAAAAGTCTCCGAAGAAGGCGAAGAAACCACCAGCCGCCGCAAAACCAGCAGCTAAGAAGGCAGCGAAGAGCCCCAAGAAGGCAAAGAAGCCCGCAGCCCCGAAGAAAACCGCCAAGAGCCCGAAGAAAGCCAAGACTGCCAAACCCAAAACTGTAAAGCCTAAAGCAGCTAAACCTAAAAGGGCCGCTCCTAAGAAGAAGTAAATGCATCACTGAATGTTGATTTTAACCAAAGGCTCTTTTAAGAGCCACCCACCGCCTCATAAAGAGCGACTTCACAATGTTTGTGTGTCAACTGATTCTGCTTATGGACGTGATCATTAGAGTCGGTTGTGGTGTCGAGCAGTTAAGATGAAAGTCACGCATTCATATAAGTTTTTTGTTTGTTTTCAAGTAGAATGTAAAAAGCAGTTTAATTGTGTGTAATTGTTTACACATACCGGACTTAAAGATGAATTATAGTAACAGCTCTAGCGCTGTGTTTTCATTTAGGAGACATTTCTTTAAGTTTCCTCCCTATTTCGAAACTGTTTTGCGCTACACAGCATCTGTGAGGCGGGGAGAAAGAGGGGGTTGGGCTTTGCGTTTGGAGGGAACTTGACTGATTGGTTTAACAGTTTATCGGACTCCAACCAATAGTCGACTGACAGACGGGTTTAAAGATTGAGAACTGCAGCTCGTAAGATTCATCTGTCATTCTCAGAGATCAAGCAGACGATCGCAGCAGAAGAAAATGAGCGGCAGAGGCAAAACCGGCGGTAAGGCGAGAGCTAAGGCCAAGACTCGCTCCTCTAGAGCGGGACTTCAGTTCCCCGTGGGCCGCGTCCACAGGCTCCTCCGTAAAGGCAACTATGCGGAGCGAGTGGGAGCCGGCGCCCCCGTGTATCTGGCCGCCGTGCTCGAGTACCTGACCGCCGAGATCCTCGAGTTGGCCGGAAACGCCGCTCGGGACAACAAGAAGACTCGCATCATCCCCCGTCACCTGCAGCTGGCGGTGCGCAACGACGAGGAGCTGAACAAGCTTCTGGGCAGAGTGACCATCGCTCAGGGCGGCGTGCTGCCCAACATCCAGGCCGTGCTGCTGCCCAAGAAGACCGAGAAGCCCGCCAAGTCCAAGTAAACGGACGGGACTTCGTCTTCTGTAAACCCAAAGGCTCTTTTAAGAGCCACCCACATTATCAATGAGAGAGCGACGAGTCTTCTAAAAATATATAAAGATGATATAAAAACGCACTTGTTTTTTAGCCCGAGAAAGAATAATGTTACAGTAAATTCATTAAGATGGAGCCCTGTGTGTAAAGATACAATGTAACGTTAAGATTAATATTATACTTTTTGTATAGTAACCAATCTGGAAATTGCACGAGTTCACAAAAAATGTGTGATGTCGTTGCAATGTGAATTTCGTGCAATTACATGTGAGCTGAACAAAGGACACGCAATGTCCCGCCAGTTTCATTTGAACGCGTATCGCGCGGCCATTGGCTCTCTGTCACGAGCAGACGTCACACATCAGCCAATCGAGTGACTCCGCGCCCTCGACGTGCGGCGCGTTCTAGCCTTTAAAAACAGGGGATCTGTGAAGGTAGGCATTTTCCGTTCAAGACGCAGAAGACACCGCAGCGATGGCAAGAACCAAGCAGACCGCTCGCAAATCCACCGGTGGCAAAGCCCCGAGGAAGCAGCTCGCCACCAAAGCCGCCCGTAAGAGCGCTCCCGCCACCGGCGGCGTGAAGAAGCCCCATCGTTACAGGCCCGGCACCGTGGCGCTGAGAGAGATCCGCCGCTACCAGAAGTCCACCGAGCTGCTCATCCGCAAACTGCCTTTCCAGCGCCTGGTGAGAGAGATCGCTCAGGACTTCAAGACCGACCTGCGCTTCCAGAGCTCCGCCGTCATGGCCCTGCAGGAGTCCAGCGAGGCTTATCTGGTCGGTCTGTTCGAGGACACGAACCTGTGCGCCATCCACGCCAAGAGGGTCACCATCATGCCCAAAGACATTCAGCTGGCGCGCCGCATCCGCGGAGAACGCGCATAAATCCCGCGTTAACATCAAACCAACGGCTCTTTTAAGAGCCACCACATCCACTGAACGATGTAATTTCCCTCCTTCCCCGTACAACCGTCTATAATCGGTAAAGAGACGATGATTCAAATGCTCAGTTATGAGCGTGGTGCTGTTGTAGTTCACAATATGCCTTGTTTGTAGGCTAACGTGTATCCCGGTGCGTGAATGTTTTCTACTGTGTAATGCAGCAGTGACTGCGTCTAGTTTATAGTTAAACACGTTTTTTATACATGTAACCCCCATAAGTGCCACTTCTGAAAAAAAGAAGCAATATAAACTATTCATATACTAATTTAGAACCCTCTATATTAAACCTGCATTGTAGAATTCAACCAATCATAATTCCACAGTAGATTTAGTAGATCTGCCTAGCAACAATTGAGCATTCGAGTAAAGGAAGTTGCAATTGGTGGAAAAATGTTAAGCTCCGCCTTGGTTGTTTTGAGGCGCATGATCAATGAGAGACATGAGGGAAAAAAGCAGGCAGCGAAGAAAAAAACGTGATTGAATCCAGCGAGATTTTTATTAGTTGAAAGCCGCTTTTAAAGTGGAAGTTACGTATCCGAAGGTACTGCAGAAGATATATTTTTCCCTTTAAGTTAATTTTAGGATAAAAGGATGTTTATTGAATTTCGGTGAGTGACAATCTCCTTAATAATCATACGTAGGCCACGTGCAGTTAGCATGTGCTTCAATTAATATGTTATGGTTAAGTGTTACATTTGTTAACAATACTATGAAGGTTGTGATAATTAATTTCGATAGAATGTAATGTAATGAGAGATATTTGATTACCAATGAAGTGATGTGTTATTTTTGAGTGTTAAAAGTGGCAAGATGCTAAATGTTATCTTTAATAGAGATGCATAATAACGTTGTGGTCATCTTTTAAAGGGTGTTCACATGAACTGGAAATAATATGTTGTTAAAAGATGTGGGAAGTGTAATTTGGATGCATATTAACTGAATTATGTGTGTCACTCGTTTAATATGTGGGATACATATGTATGTGTGTATATCATTCTCAGTCATTGTTAAATTCCAAAGCTGAGTTACTTTATGCTAATTGTATGTGCATTAGTGCAGTTGTTCATGACATACTGATGTATACTAATATATGTATATCAATGTATACAAATCTTTTTTCGAGTCATTTCGTTCATCTGAGCAGAGTTAAATTAATGTTGCATGTTAATAGCCAAATTACCCCATAACGTTTATTTATGCTAGTTTTGATCACATATATATAATAAGAAATAACTTATATTGTAGTTAGGGACAAGTTATGAGAAATAGTTATTTAATTATTTCCTGACAGCATTTCTGTAAAGTTATGTATTTATAATTCATTAACAATTTTGGGTCACTCAGGTATGCAATAAGGTTTACAAATTGTTGTTTTTTACTAAAAAGTCTCATGCAGTTTGCAGGGTTAGGGTTTACGGCGTCTGTAAATCTTAAACGCCGTAAAACCAGGCGACTTTTGAACACCATGCGTCTGGTTGATGGCGAAATATGACCCAAACGGCTTTCCATACAAACGGCCTTCCATATCAGTGAAGCGCGTGTCCAGGCTTGTATCGCTTTAGACCAATGACGTCATATATGACGTCAGAAGCTTCGCTTCCGCCTGAGTGGTCCAAATAATGGCTTGAAATAAATGCGTGTAAATCAATTAAGTTAATTACACAGTTATGTTATACAATAATTATATTATATACCACCAGAAAATACACATTATATTCATATAAATATATGAGTCTATGTGGTAATTGATATTTTTTCTTCACCGTTATTTCTTAGCCTTAACCGGCGCAAAATACAGTGTATCACAGACCACATCAGGCACATCTGTAATGTATCTGCATGTTTTACCCTCTTTGGCCACCAGATGGTACTGTGAGCAAATGAAGCCTCGAGAAATGACCCCTTTTGTGAACCACTCGGCTAAAAAGCTTCATCTCGCCACCACTACTCGTTTCGTTTTCCCGGTGGCGCTTCGGAGAACTCTTTTTCAACTGATAAGATTAACCTGTTGTGCTGCACACTTCTGGTGCTCGATAAAGAAACACCATCATTGTCGCCTGCCTAGTTTTAAACGTAAGCGCGTGCAATAGATTGCGAGTAACGCATAAAAGGGTGTAATACTCTCTGTACGAAATCTTTAAGGGACTGTGATGACACGATTACGCACTTATTTCCTCGTGTAGAGTTAATAAAGAAATAAAGGTTTTTTATCAAATTCGAAAAAGAGCGGGAAGTGAAAACAAAGGGAACTGAATCGTTTGTGGGAGGGTCACCTTCAAACGCGAGGCTATGGGCGGGAAACGCTTTCGTTGGCTCTCTCACCGGCTCGTCACAGTATGAGCTGACCAATAGACACATGTTATGGGTTTGGCCGACGAAGACACGCAATCAGAGCACGCGCTCCGCTACGCTAAACATTTGCATGTAGGAGTGAATAAAAGCCACTGCGACGGGTATCTTCGTTATTCAGCGTCTGATAACCTGTGTGGCAGCATCATGCCTGAACCAGCCAAGCCCGCGCCCAAGAAGGGCTCTAAGAAGGCCGTCACCAAGACCGCCGTTAAGGGAGGAAAGAAGCGCAGAAAGTCCAGGAAGGAGAGTTACGCCATCTACGTGTACAAAGTCCTCAAGCAGGTCCACCCCGACACCGGCATCTCTTCCAAGGCGATGGGCATCATGAACTCTTTCGTCAACGACATCTTCGAGCGCATCGCCGGCGAGTCGTCTCGTCTCGCGCACTACAACAAGCGCTCCACCATCACGTCGAGAGAGATCCAGACCGCCGTGCGTCTGCTGCTGCCCGGTGAGCTCGCCAAACACGCCGTGTCCGAGGGCACCAAAGCCGTCACCAAGTACACCAGCTCCAAGTAAAGCGACGCTTTCATCCGCCGCACCCAAAGGCTCTTTTAAGAGCCACCCATGACGTCACTCCAAAGAGCTTTCTGTTGCGTGTATATAACGAGAATATTGTTTGTCATTTAAATCCTTGAAACTGACATTCCGATTTGCAACACATGTATTAAGTAAATATCAGACGATAAAAATTAAACTTATCTCTATTGACAAGCTATTTTAAATCAGAATCAGAAAGAGCTTTATTGCCAAGTGTGTTTGCACATACAAGGAATTTGTTTTGGTGACAGGAGCATCCAGAACACAGAAACAGCAACAACAGTACACAGAGACCATGACACAATAGAACACAGTACACAATGATTTAAATAAGGGCCTATGGGTATAAACAATTAAGAAATACAATACAATAATCATAAGATAAAGATATAGAGAGTGTAAAGCTATGTGTGTGTGTAAATATGCACAAGTAAAAAATAAGAATAGACTATTGTAGTACAAGGTATGTGCTATATACAGCAGAATGAATGAAATATAATTGACAGAGAAGGTTGTATAAAAATAGATAGTGTATTATCTGGAGGATATAATTAATATTGCACTTAATTATTATTGCACAGAGTTATTAATTGCACGGTGTGTAAAGACATTGAACTGTTCAAGAGGTAGATGGCCTGAGGGAAGAAGCTGTTTTTGTGTCTGGTTGTTTTGGTGCTCAGTGCTCTGTAGCGCTGACCAGACGGCAGCATTGTGAAGAGATGATGGCTTGGATGTGAGAGGTCCAGGGTGATGTTCTGAGCCCTTTTCCTCACTCTGGATGTATAGAGTTCTTGGAGGGTGGGCAGGGGGGCACCAATGATCTTCTCAGCAGTCCCAACCGTCCTCTGTAGTCTTCTGATGTCTGAGCCAAACCAGACAGTGATGGATGTGCAGAGGACAGACTCTATGACAGCTGAGTAAAACTGTTTTAATAGAGTTTGTGGTCGGTTGAACTTCTTTAGCTGATGTAAGAAGCACAACCTTTGATGGGCTTTTTTAGCGATGGAGCCAATGTGATTGTCCCACTTCAGGTCTACGCAAGAGAGAAGTGTTGATTGAGTTAATGCGCAAGTTAAACGACTATATAGTTCACACATTTACTGTAGTATACTCTAGTAAGATATGTGTATAATGTGTGCGTGTGCCCCCACAGTGGATGAAAACACCCTGCCTTATATTAGTTATCATTTAGTTGACCTTTATTAATGAGGATGAAGAGAAACGATCCGTGCGCTCTGACAGAGTTAAAGAGATGTTGAAGTGGTTCTGTGGTCAGGATAGAAAAAAAAACCTCTGGCGTACCCCTGTCTCCCACCAACAGGCTCGTGTCATAGAACAAAGAGAAGATTGTATTGAAGTTTGAAATTGAGTTTTGGTCACATATTTAATTCATTTAAACGGTTTTGTACTGTTCCCCATTTACTTGACCTTCCTCAAAGCACTGACACAACACAGATGCATTAGGGAATGTTGTAGGCATTAAAGTATTAAGAACGTCTTATACGTTTTAAAATGCAGGCCTACTGTATGATACAGTATTTAGGTGAATTCTAAGTGTAACTTGATAAAAAAAGATTAAAATAGCAGTGTTCAAAGATATGTGATGTCACCTGCCAATGTTTGGTTTTGTCTGTATCTGTAGCTGTTTAAAAGAAGGTTTCTTTAGTGGACAAAGAAGATAAACGTCCCAACACAGTGAAACTGAAAGTGTTCCTAGTTGTTCTGCACAACAGACTAGAATGTGAAAAATGCTGTGCAAAGAAATACATGTTGTACGTAGTACAGTAAAGAATGGAATATAAATTATTTTAATTTCATTTGAGTTTAAGGGAAAGGCAGCAAATGTGATCTCTAAAATCAGATTTACCTATATAGTAACCATTGTTTGACTTTATATTTGTCATATATATTTATGTATTTTTATTTTATTAAACATTATTAAAAATAACAAGTTAGTTGCGTCACTTATATGTAAATGTGCTCGCCGCTGATTGGTTCACTTTCGGTGCGAGATCTCTAATCTAGATCATAATCTGCTCCGGAGCAGGTTAGCCGTGCAGTGTAAATTACCATGGCGATGAACACACATTAAAACCGAGTTACTTTCATGGTACCTAAAACCCAGGGTTGGCTCAAACTAATCCTAAACTTACCTGGCTAGCCACCTAACCCGGCTTCATGGTACAGGCCCCTGGTGGAGATGGGTTGTGAGTGTTTAGATTGCCTGTTAATGGTAAAATAAGGGGGGCTTCTTTTGTTTTGTTCCTGAGGGACATGTGGCAGGTGTCCTTTGGTTGTGAACTTCTACATCATCAGTTCTTCGCGGACCTGCTGTCCTTTCCTCTCCCATGGGGCCATGATGAGATTGACCTGTTCAATTTAATTTTTAAAAAAGATTGTTAATAAACTATTTCTTTTAATTTATACTTTTGTTATGATTGTCATTTTCTTGCAGTTACGAGCCAATTTGATATTTTTCTTCTCACTGAAAAGATAAATGAGTTGTTTGTGTGTGATGCATACTATCTAATGATAGCGGACGGACTCGGCCCAGATGTGGCCTCGGGAGGCACTGGCATGCAAGTTTCGTAAGTTTCGTCTTGCGCAAGATAACTTTGGTTGTTGCGAAACACAGTTTCGTCAGCATTTGGTTTCCTATTCAGCTCAAAAATACATGACAGTTATTGTGCTGCATTTCTTAACACATCGTTATGTACTGAATGTGGTTATGATGACGAAAAGTAAAAACGTTACATGAAATGATCTGTCATACAGTCTATGCGCTCATCAATGTAATGGCCAATCAAATCAAATAATGCGGAAGACACTGGCCAATCATGTGAGAGAAGCTGGGCTTTACCGTTAACGGAAGTCGAGCAGTAGCTAATCAAAGGAAAGAAGAAGGCGGGCTTTCCTGACGATCAATGGCAACGCATTCAGGTTTAACTGTGCGAGAAAAGGTGTAAGCTAAGTATCTAAACTTTAATTGTTGACAACAGTTAGGAACATTAAACATGCGACAGTAAAATACCGGGATGCAAACATGTACGTGAGTCATGTGATGTAATGCGTTTTTGTAAGATGAGACAATGAATATAAANGCATTCAGGTTTAACTGTGCGAGAAAAGGTGTAAGCTAAGTATCTAAACTTTAATTGTTGACAACAGTTAGGAACATTAAACATGCGACAGTAAAATACCGGGATGCAAACATGTACGTGAGTCATGTGATGTAATGCGTTTTTGTAAGATGAGACAATGAATATAAACGGAGAAGTTTTCATAGTATTAGACACAAGATTAAGAAATATCAAAAGCGTAACTCTAGATGGCTGAATAGTGATAGTGAGAATTTGTCTTAAATCAGAATAAAGCAATAAACACTGAAAACCGCTCCACAGGTTTAACAAATAACCAGCAACGTTTCGACCGTCAGGTCTTCGTCAGGCACAAATCAACACAAGAATAGAGTAAAGTCTTTATAGACATCAGGTGATCACTCATTTAATGGTTTTTGTCCTGCACCGGAGCCCTTGTGGTGTGTGGATGTACACGCCTTCTTTTTACTTTTGTGTTTGAGAATTGATCTTCAACAGAGAGCCAATGTCTGGAAAACCGAAAACACTGGACTGGTTTATTTGTACCTTGCATCTAACATCAAAGAAGCCCATCGGACCCTCACAGCCCGATCGATACAGTAACCGAATGCACCCTTGTTCTAGTGACCACCCCCGCAGGGGCCCGTGAGTTCCAACTGCTTACATCACTTGCTCTGCCACAGCAGACGCCTCCTAAAGCGTCTGCTGCCGAAGCCAGTATAGCTGCAGTCACCGCCCCCGCAGGGGCCCGTGCTTCCGTCATTGCTCTGCCACAGCGGAGACCACCTTCTCCCAACTGCCGCAGCAGCGCTGCTCCCGCAGGAGCCCTTCTATCTTTTCCCACTATCGCTGGGAGTCTCTGCCCTCACAGAAGCCTAGTCCTCTTCTCCGAGGCCGCTACAGCTTTTACTTCCTACACACCTTAGAGACCACATTTTACACCTTTTCACTGCCGTAGCAGTGCCGCTTCCGCAGAAGCCTGTTCTATTCCTATTCTCTATCTTTTCATACTGCACCTCTTTACTTTCAGCACGGCAACAGCAGTGCCTACTCCCTAAGAGCCTCTCAGCCCCCTTTTTTCCAGCTCACTAACTCCTACCAGAACACGCACAAGCAACCATTTTCCAAGCTAGGCCAGCACCTTGCATTCTCAAGCCAGTTTTTGGGGAATACGTGTTCTGGCGGCTGTCCTGCAAACTAGCTTTCTTTGGGGATAGCCCGGGTCAGGGCTCACTCCGGGCCCGGGACCCTTTCCCCGGTCAAGAGGCGGGCGTTCCGAGCTAGGGAGTATTTGCCGAGCTCGCAACCCTCGCCCTGGAACAGCACGCCAAATACGCATACTATCCATCCCACCTTAATTATCTGTGAGGAGAACTCGTGAAATTATGTTTTATAAACAAGGTTCGGGAGGAAAATGAGCATATAATTAACACGGCTGGCTTTCGATAATCAATCACCCAATCTTAGAATCTGCCTATAAATTGTAAAGACGCCTTACCTTCTTTCTCCCGGATCTCTCGCGAACCCTCCTCCATCCCGTCTCCTCACCATACTTCTACAGCTCAGCACCGGGGGATAGCCCGGGTCAGGGCTCACTCCGGGCCTGGGACCCTTTCCGAGCTAGGGAGTATTTGCCGAGCTCGGAACCCTCGCCCCGGGACAGCACGCCAAATACGCATACTATCCGTCCCACCTTAATTATCTGTGAGGAGAACTCGTAAACTCATCTTCATGACACACAAAAGTCATCAGTGAATCGCAAGACGTGTCAAACAACTGTCCATCAGCCGTCATAATACTGTCTGTACATTCTTCAGGAACACCATTATGATTTAAAGTAGGTTCACCAGACATCCAGTATCTGAAGGCGGAGTCAGTGTTATCTGACCACTCCCACGAGTCTCTGAACAGACCGATCCAGACAGATGTGTGAGGATCATTAATGATGTTGTGGATCAGTTGATTGTCAGTCTGGTTCCTCACA
>NC_079890.1:4689647-4714375 GCF_024868665.1 Triplophysa rosa
TTTAAGCACTTATCCTCCTTAAAATGTCATGGAATTTGACACAGCCAACACTGCTGATGTCCTTTAACCGTGTGCAAAAGTTGAGAAATGAGCGTGGCAGGGGAATCTGTAGCGCCACTTTTGAACTTAAATGGTGCGGTTAGTTTTCCCTACAGTTACCAAACTTATACATATATTGATATAACTAAACCGAACAACTTTCAAAATTACACCCATTAGCTCTGCTTAACAGGAAGTCAGCTGTTAGATTTAAGGTGGATTTTGCACGTAGTAAACTTTTAAATACTCCACTCTGGGGATTTTCATCCAATTGTCTCTTAATTTAGTGAACATGATGCCAAGACATTGAAGATGCTAAATTGCGAATGGATATTTGATATCTTGAACAGTGTCGCTATAGCAAGGCAATAAATTGATGGTAAAATCATGGAAACAGGATGTGCTCATATCGACTGCATACATTGAGTGATTTTTCAGACTTGCGCTGTATGTTTTGTCATGGGGTCTGATCACATTAATGTAGCTATGGTGAGCCCCTGGGTACAGCGCCACCAACTGGCGGCTCACAACGGACTTCAAAATCGTCTACTGATATCTACCTAAGTCAATCCAGTCTCATGCCGAGATCACACAAAACTTTTAGTTCCATTGACTTCCATTCATACACATGCGAAGGCGTCAGACAGGAATTGCAAGCCCGTCCAAAAATATTCAGCATTTCGCTTCGTAGCAATGTTCAAGTTTGGTGAACTCTGACCTGCGAATGTGTGGCAATGCGTCAAACTTTAATACTATATTTGGGTTTCTTGAGAATCTTGATATTCTTAGAATGTCATGAATTTTGGTTGGGGCATGGCCGTCATGGTGATAATGAAAAGTTTTTATATAGGCAAAATTTATATTGAAACATTTAAAAGAAATATCAGTGGGAAGTGAAACTTAATCTCCTCGGCCCTGTCACATTTTTGACTGTCAGTGTCTGACAGTACCTTATGCTCATCTGACTCGTCTGTCTGATAGTAGTGGCTTATCTGACGTTTTTTGTTCAAATATGACGGTGTGTTTTTTTGTACTGGTGTGGAGCAGGGCAAGCATTTTTAATCCATTCCTATGAACTTGAGCTTGGCTCACATGGCGCTTGCGGAGCAGAGGAGCAGAGTGAAGCCCGACATCACTGTGGGCTTTCAAAGCCAATGGATATAAATTTCCATGGTGCAATTATCCTTTTTATTTTTTGCATTTCCAGGGAATTTAACCCATGATCCTGTGTTACCAGTGCCTTGTTTTACTCTAGGGCTATAGGAATGCTTATTAATTGACTATACCCTACAATCTGACAAGCACCACTTATAAAGGCCCACAAAAACTGCACAGTCTGTTTCACAAAAAAAGAAGGTAATATGGGATTGGAACAACATGGGGGTGAAACAATTATCATTTGTATGTCAAATATTCCTGTTTAAATTTGAATAAAACAATAGTATACCGGCTTACGTACTGAAAACACTAAAAAGTGATCCATACCTTCTAGTTTGATATGTCCCTCAATAGATAATGAATCCTCTAAAACAGAATATGCAGCACATTGATAGGCACCCATGTCTGAGAGCTGTACCTCATCAATCCTGTAAGCAGAAAGTAGAAAGTAATAATAAGATAATAATAAAAGTTACGATGGAAAAGGCTATTACTCAATATACTGAAACATTTTAAGTAACTTTCCCCGTCAGTGTGATAATTTACCTGAGCTCACTGATAACCAGCCAGTTGTTGTCATCGTCAGGCACCTGCATCTGATTGGTGTCACCAAACTCCAGCGGCTGTCCATTCCTCAGCCAGAGCACATCCAGGGGCCCCTGGTCAATGCTCTCCCCCCGCATGGTACACTGAAGCACCACTGGCTTCCCAAGAGAGGAGGTCACATTCCTTGGGCTCTCCACAAAGTGTAGTCCTGCACAGCACAGAAAATTGATGGAAAAGTCATTAACTGTAAAGTCAAGTCTTCCCCTTTAGCTTCCATTTATAACTGCTTGACTGTTTTTTCATGAAGAACATTTTATACGTCCACATAGCACTGGTGCTACATCGGTTGAACGTTTTGAATTCACTCACTCATTCACTCAGTCACTATTCCCTTTATAGCAAATTCTAAATAGTCCACTATATGTGGAAGACGTAATTGAAAATCAGTGAACGATTTCGGAGACTGACATACAGAATATAGCCTGCATCGTACAGTCGGGGACATTAGTCAAAACGCTTAGATTATGTTATGCCTGTATGGCTTTATGGATTGTAAAATGTTAAAAGGGGACATCATCTAGAAAATTCACGTTTATAAGGTGATTAAACACTAATATGTTTCCGTAGTGTGTGTAAAAACAAGCCTATAATAGTAAAAATGGACTCGCTCCTTTTTTTATAATCCACATAAACCAGAAGTAGTCTCTGCCAACAAGTGGTTTCACATTCTCCTTTATATTGACGTCATTGAAGGAAAATGTCTCCGGTTACTGTCGTAACCTCGGATCCCTGAGAAGCTGGAACGAGACATTGCGGATAGTTTCACTATGGGAACTCTTCCCTTCTCCACTTTCTTGAAGTCTTATTGGATAACGCCAGTAAAAAAACTAGCCAATTGTCACAAGACATGCAACAGTATGCAAATACTGACTAACCCCCCTGGCAGTATAAATACGGTGCATAGCGACAATACCTCAGAATCTATGAGAGAACGCCTGCATGGCTGAGCAGCAATGTCTCGTTCCCACTTCTCAGGGAACCGATGTTATGACAGTAACCGGAGATGTTTTCCTTCAATGACGTCAACAAATGGGAACGGTATACAATCCTGCTGTGAGAGTAGCAAGATCAGGCTGAGACAGACCAATGAACTTCCAGTTCAGGCTCATGCTAAATTTGCATATCCAAGCCAAAGAAATGAGCGGGCTTCACTATAACAGGGCAGGTACCACAACAGAAAGAGCCAGCACGGAATCCTTAAAGGGTTCAAATGACACGGCTAAAACAAATATTATCGTTTGTTTTAGATGTAATGCAATGTGTATACACTATTTAATGTAAAAAAAACTGTATTTTCCACATACCGTGCATGTTTGTATCTCCTCTTTGCCCTGCCTCTCTGAAACGCGCAGATTTTTTACAAAGCTCATCACTCTGAAAAGCGAGGTGTGCTATGATTGGCAAGTTAACCAGTGCATAGTGATTGGTCGAATACTGCAAGCGTGAGACGGAAATGTAACACCTCTTACCATATTCGGAACTTCAGGTTCCCAAGCAATTGTACTGATAAAATGTCACTTTCCTTATCAATTCAAGCCCGAATCTGATCTGGAAAATGAAGATGATCAAGCCGATATAACAACTTTGCGAGCGCGACTTAAGCAGGATGTAAAGGATTGGTAAGGTTTTTAAAAAATATATTATGTTAAATAGTTAAAAACTATAGCTAATGTCGTGGCGAAAAGTTGATCAGCCAATGTTGAAAGAATTCACGAAGACCAGAGAGCCAGGTTTCAAGAAGTTTCAATCTTTATTTGCTCTAGCAAGCAAAGTGAGACATACAGAGTTCATCTGAAGATGCCCAACAATTACACTTCTGACTCCATCTTTTATACACTGTTCTCAAGTCGTTATCACAGTTTAAACCAATCATATTTACCTAACATCATCTTCTCCCAATCAGGTTCTACATGACATCACTTATTTTTGTTTGCCCATCCTCTTTTGACTTTCCACAGTTATATATCAAACTGTTTTCGTTAACTTTGAACTGTGGCGAAACCTTTTAAAGGATTAAAAAATATATGTACATACATCCATCTTTAAAATATGGATGTATGTCATTTTGTCAGTTGCTACTGTATGACAGACAAACACATCCATCTCTGAAATGCGAATGTATGTCATATTGTCATTTACTACCNTATTTCTTTTTCTTTTGATACAGGTTATTTACGTTACCTGGGCAGTTAGAAAGTTTGTTTGTTTTGTTGGCCTTGCCCTCTCCTGAATAAATACTTCCTTTTTGTTATTCTCTTTTGTTTGCAAAATAAAAATATATTATTTTGCACAATCTGGTGTTTGGTGCTTTCTGGATCAGGCGATTGAAGTGACCGTCAGTCTAACAATTTTGTTACAACCTCGTTTTACCCCTGGACGTTATCGGGGCTCGTAACAATATTAAACATGAAAGTTAATATTTGCCCATTTATCTATTTTGTGCACACTGTTTTTCCTTTAACATTTAAAATGAAACATTTAACACTAACAAGTGTTTCGATTTACTGAAAAAGACAAATAATTGAAAAACAACACATAATTAATAAAAATCCTCTCGAAATGCAGTCTTACGCAAAAGCCTGCAAACACAAAATTATTTCATGTAGTTCCATTTTGAATGGATTAAGATATATGACTGAACATGAAAGAGATTATGTATGTGTCAAAATTTCTTTAGTACTGTTTTAAATAAGTACCAAAATTCATTTTTTCATGCGTGCCACTATATTGGGAGAAATTAATTTGATGGTAATTTGTTTCACATTGTTTCCAAACAAAAAATAATGAGGACAAGTTTATCAGTGCCAATTATAGAAAATTTATATTGCAATGTCCCAATAACAGGGAGTTACCCAAATAATTGTCATATTTCAGACATGTAGAATTAGGCCAGAGAAACTAGTTATGAGCACTTTGAAATGAGCATTTCTTTAACATAATGAACCACATTAACCTAAGGACACTTTACCGTAAAAGCCACAAAGAGACACACAGCTGAACACCCCACATCTCACTTCTTAAGCTTAAAAACAGGCTCCTTCCCTTCGTTTCAGTTGAATATACTGTATATCAGAAACAGATATATACTATTACATATTACTATGACTGATCATATTACATATCTAATAAGAGCTGATTTACAATTTGGTTATTTATTTCTCTTCACAAGTATTGCATTTAGAAAGAAAAAAAAACAAAAACATACCCTTGTTTTTCCCCTTCTTTTTCTATTTCTCCCCCAAAAACTGTTTTTTCGTTTCTTTTTCCGGCTGTTCTATGTATTCTATCGTACGACCAAATGGAAAAACATTTTTTGTCAAACTTCTGTTTAAATGTATGCAAAGGCAAGACTGCTCTTTTGTTAAGCAAAATTCTTTCTAAAGAACCTTCAAGTTCAAATGGGTCATGATCCTGGTCCCTCCTTGTCAGGTGTTTTCTAGGTTTTGTGGACATGACACTACCATGTCTTTTGTGCTTGTTGTACCATTGTTTTTTTTCATAGTGCCATGTGCTCTCCTGGGGCCTGTTTCAGAAAGGAGGTTAGTGAAAACTCTAAGTATATTAACCCTGAAATGAGGGAAACTCTGGGTTTTCTGTTGCAAAGTATGTCAAACCCTAGAATGCGGGGTAACTCAAGCTCGTTTCTAAAAGAGAGGTAACTTATACTCAGAGTCAGTAACGATAGTAACTTACTCTGTGAACCTAACCTAGTAGGGAGCAGGTTTTCATTAGTAATCCCAGAGTTTCTTTCGAGCTCCTCTTAATTTTAAAGCGCAAGTGGTGTGCTTCATTCATTAATACAGTCATTTATGGCACACATTTTGATCACACGGGCACAATCTCAGTGACTCAAATGTCATGTGTGCTTTAGTAGAGGATTCATGAAGAGGCTGCATTAATTCATAGGGATGTACTTTGATTTCAGGAGAGCAATTTAGGACCCGAGTGGAATTTTGTCATTTCTGTGCATTTTTAAACAAAGCAAAGGCACTGAAAAATATTATGTCCAAGTTGTTTTTAGTTAAGACAACCGGATTCCTCACAGGAATTCATAACTGTTTTACGAGATGGCTAATTCATATAAATTCGTACAATGTTGTAACGGTTTCAGCACCACCGGCCACGCCCCCCATGTCGTCACCGCCAGCTCGCTTCACCCGTTCCCTCTCCCCGGAGTTTTGAACTCAATTTCCCAGCATGCACCACACATCCACCATTTTTGATTAGTCCACACCTGCATCACATCATCAGGACTCTATTTAAGTTTGCACCTTTTTGTTCTTCACGGTTCAGTCTTGTTGTCTTCAAAGCAATTCTCAACCCCGATAAGTATACCTACCTGTTTTTGAAAGACTTACCTGTTTTTTGGATATACCTGTTTTTGAATACTTACCTGTTTTTGGAGATTTACTTGTTTTTTGAATACTTACCTGTTTTTGGATATTCCTGTTTTTGCATACTTACCTGTTTTTGGATACTTACCTGTTTTTGGATACTTACCTGTTTTTGGATACTTACCTGTTTTTGGATACTTACCTGTTTTTGGATACTTGCCTGTTTTTGGATACTTACCTGTTTTTGGATACTTGCCTGTTTTTGGATATACCTGTTTTTGAAATAAACTCCTTTTCCTTATCTACCTCAGTGGTGTGCTCTCCGTCTACCAGAACCCTGACAGTAGACTGAACCTAAAACACCATGACCACACCACAGACTTCTCCCGGTCCTTCACCTCCAGCTCCCTCTGATCCCCTCTCTGAACTGGTCACCATACTCCGGAACCAACCCACACCTGCAATCTTTCTGTCTAACCCACCATCGGCGTCTAGTCCCATGGACCTACCCAACCGATATACTGGCTCCGTGGAGGAGTGTAGCGGGTTCTGTCTCCAATGTGAGCTCTACATACAGTTGCACCCCGGTCAATTCTCCACGGACAAATCCAAAGTAGCCTTCATCATCTCTCTCCTGAGCGGTAAGGCCCTGAACTGGGCATACGGGATTTGGCAGGCCGGAGGACCACTTACCACTAATATGAAGTCTTTTCTTGAGCACTTTAAAGGGGTCTTTGGCCAAGCAGTGGATACTCTTTCAGTGCACGATCTACTGCTGAGGCTTCGACAAGGACGCCATTCAGTGGCGGATTATGCCCTCCAGTTCCGCACCCTTGCGGCGACCAGTGGATGGAATGAGCCGGCGCTTGTCTCGGTCTACAGCCAAGGGCTACAGAACTCGATCCGATTACACATGGCCATCTACGATGACTCGGTCGGTCTGGAGGCTCTCATACAACGATCCATTAGTATCGCCCAACGTCTGTCAGCCTGTTCGCCATCATCACCCGGTACATTTCCTCCACGGGTTACGACCTCTGCTTCTCGGACTTCTTCAGAACCAGAACCCATGGATGTGGATCGTTTTCGACTATGTCCTGAGGAACGTACACGGAGGCGGAACCTTAACCTTTGTCTGTACTGTGGAGGGTCAGGTCATCGCCTAGCCGTCTGCCCCGTCCGTCCGGCTCGACCAGCGGTGAGTTCTATCCATACACCGGCCTCCTTACCTCACCTAGCTCTTACCCAAGTGGTCATTATTGCACCTAACTTCTCTGTTCCAGTCCACGCCCTGATTGACTCTGGAGCCGCCGGGAACTTCATTTCTCTGAATCTTCTTAATCAGTTGGGCTTCCCGCGCCTAAGGAACGGGAGGACCATGTTTGTGCAAGACATCCTAGGAAAACCGCTGGGCCGAGGTCGGATCACACACCATTCCCCACCCATCACCCTTCACATCTCTCCCAGGCATACGGAGAAGATCTCCTTCTGGGTACTGGAGGGGTCCACCTCCGAAATCGTTCTGGGAAGACCCTGGCTGATGGAACGTCAACCTATCGTGGACTGGCGCACTGGCATCATATCCGGATGGGCGGGTCGCACCGCCAACACCAGGGTCCCAATCAAGGAGGAACCTCTCCTAAAACCGGTACTACCCATCCTAGCCACTACCGTCGAGAGTCCTGAGGTCCTCAACTCCGGGGAGTTTCCCATAGATTATCGGTCGTTCCAAGACGTCTTCTCCAAGCTGAGGGCTACGGAGCTTCCTCCTCACCGGCCATGGGACTGCGCCATTGAGCTGCTGCCTGGGGCCACAATGCCCAAAGGAAAGATCTATTCTTTGTCCATCCCGGAGCAGAAGGCCATGGAGGAGTATATCGAGGAGGCAGTACGACAAGGTTTCATCCGACCGTCTGTCTCCCCTGCCGCGTCAAGCTTCTTCTTCGTAGGGAAAAAGGATGGAGGTCTTCGTCCCTGCATAGACTATCGGGTTCTCAATCGTCATGCCAAGCGCTTCGCCTATCCTCTTCCCCTGATACCTGCCGCCCTGGAACAGTTACGCCATGCCACATTGTTCACCAAGCTGGATCTAAGAAGCGCCTACAACCTGATTCGGATTCGCCCAGGTGACGAATGGAAGACGGCCTTTGTGACTCCCACCGGTCATTACGAATATAAGGTCATGCCCTTCGGCCTGGTGAACGCCCCAGCAGTGTTCCAGAGCTTCATGAATGAGATCTTCCGGGACCTGCTGGGGAAATTCGTTATAATTTACCTCGACGATATACTTATTTACTCCCGCTCTCGACCCGCTCACGTTACCCATGTCTCCATCGTCCTCCAACGCCTACGCCAACATAAACTATACCTGAAACTCGAGAAATGTCAGTTACACCAATCCACCATACAATTTCTGGGTTATATCATCTCTTTCAACCAAGTTACCATGGATCAGGGGAAGGTAGAGGCGGTCCAGAACTGGTCACAACCCCATACGGTGAGGGAGATGCAGCGGTTTTTAGGATTTGCTAATTTCTACCGGCGCTTCATCGTTGGATTCAGCTCTATTGCAGCTCCCCTCACCGCCATGACTGGAAAAGGCTCGAGATCCCTGTCCTGGAATCCGGAAGCTCTCAAAGCTTTTGACCAGATGAAGCAAGCCTTCTGTACTGCTCCTACCCTACTTCTACCCGACCCAGACCTGCCTTTTCTCGTGGAAGTGGATGCCTCTTCGACCGGGGTAAGAGCGGTGCTCTCTCAGCGGCAGGGGAAGCCTCCTAGACTCCCTCACCGTAACCGTACCTGTTTTTGGATATTCCTGTTTTTGAATACTTACCTGTTTTTGGATATTCCTGTTTTTGAATACTTACCTGTTTTTGGATATTCCTGTTTTTGAAATACTTACCTGTTTTTGGATATTCCTGTTTTTGAAATACTTACCTGTTTTTGGATATACCTGTTTTTGAAATACTTACCTGTTTTTGGATATTCCTGTTTTTGAAATAAACTCCTTTTTCTTATCTACCTCCGTGGTGTGCTCTCCGTCTACCAGAACCCCTACAGGTTCATGGATTCGAAAACACACATTCAGATTTAAATATCACATCTGAAATTATTGAATCATTCAATGCGCTGTGACGTTCACTTTGAATGAACAAGCAGCTTTGTACAGTGACAATAAAAGGATTCTTTCAAATAACATCAGGCCATCGTATCGGCCATGTATTACAATTCAGAGCATACACTTGTAAAAAAAGGACATTAATATTTACTAAAAAATCGTTATGAAGGTTAACGAATACACAAAATTATAAATTTACAGCTTATTTTAAATTAATATTCCGATGATAAATAAGAGGTAAAAATTACCTAATTATATTAAGCAATAGTCACTTATAAACCTAAAATATCAAGATACTAAATTGAGCATGAGTAAAACTTAAGTTATGTTGCGAGCCAGCAGCATCAGTAGTGCGCTCTGTTCTTTTTGCATCATATATCCGCTCATAGTCTGCGACAAAACCTCCGGATCGCGACCAAATCGGTGCTCGTTTCGGTCGCCGAAGCTCGTTAAGTATAAGCAGGTGTGCAACGTGATCTGACCTGTCTCGGGCTATCCCGGACGCTACGATATTTTCAAACCTGTTTGATATTATCGCCAAGTGATCTCGACGTGTGTGACACTGTGGAACTAATCCAGCCAATCACAGCGTAGAAGCTTTGCGTCAAATTATTGCGTAGAGGAATTAAAAACTGCTTGCGTGTATTAATTAACATTACAGAGTGTTTTAAATGGCTAGTATAACAGACATATAGCTATTTTAAACTATCCTAAAGCAACAAGTCTGTATAATGGAATATAGAAAACACTTTAAAAAAACTTCAATGTTTCACGCTCCATTCCAGTGGATGGCATAAATGCACCAATAACTCATTTGCCCATTTGTTTATTATTTTGCGTAGGCCTACGCTCTTTATCTGTATTTGATTTGTTAATCTGTGGTCTTTGATGGTGATTATGTACACAGTATATTTGATTATTGCCATTCAACATCATAAAGAGTAAATAGTAAAAGTTAGTACAACTGCCTCCTCTTCATTTCTCTTGTGGTCATTGGAGATCAGATGTGGTAAAAACGACTCTCTGAGACGATTGTACAATTCGCACTTTGGCAGACGCTGTTATCAAAGCGATTACCACTTGGCATTATCCTATAACAATTTCTACATAGGATAGTGAAAACCCGGATCAACCCACGAACCCGCGTTGTTAACGCAATGCTCTTACCACTGAGCTACAGGAAAGCTACGAGACGGTTGGCACCGTAGTAGTAATTGGTGCAATACAGTTCCTTTCAAACATTTAATGGTCCTTCGAGCTGGATGTTATAACCGTCTCAGCAATGATGTCCAGACCCAGAGAGAAAACAGTAGATGATGAAGTGGTCAGACCGCGCAGAATTGCTCGACAGCCATTGTATTTTCAGGACTATGAGGTTAGTCACCATCAGAGGCACCTTACATTTGCAGATGAGCAGGTGAAATGAGAGAGGAGAGCAAGCAGCTGAGGGACGATGTGCAACGCATTTCAGACATAATCGCTAGTTCTCCTGTATTAGCTCCGCTACAGGGTTCATCACATTCGCAGTGTTCTCGTGCGGATGATAGGGTATCTTCTACACCAGTGGCTACTAGCATTTTGGCCTCACAGCAGGAAGATCAAAATCCTCGTCAATCTGAACCACCATTTGTGCCCCCTAGGGATGATTCCCTGCACACACTTCGTGATAGTCATCCAGGTCTTATCGAAGATCTTACTAATCATCTAAAGAGAGTAAGCAGGCTGAGTGGTAACCAGTTACAGTCAGGGCAGTCAACACCTCAGTACACAGAACCCCCTAATAGTGGGAATTACTCACCGCAACATGTTCCTGGCCATAGCGCTAATGTCCGTGGTTTGCAGCATCGTCGGTCTGAGTCTCCTTACGGAGAGGCAGAGTATGCCATGTCGTTGCAACCCAATCCGCCACTCTACACCCCTCGAGATATCAGTCGTTCTCTTGCAGATGTACAAGCTTCTCATTCACAACCAGAGTATCGGTCCATTAGAAATCTTCATGATCCGTGCTTTGGAGACAGAATGCACCCTTCACAGAGAGCTGCCTTACCAGAGCACTCAAGTCCTTATTGTCAACAGGATCGGGGATCTGACCACTGTCGTAGCAATGAACGGCTGTATCCCTCTGATCGTACATATTCAATGTTTGATCAAGATCTTAATCGTCCTTGGCACCCACTGCCAGTGCAATATCGTGGGCCTACACCCACAATACCAAATTTCATTCATGATGATCCACGAGAGTTTTTCAGACTTAAGCTCGCTTTAGACAACGTTTTACCTGATGATGCTTCTGAATCTTTCAAGTTTCAGATACTCATGGACCATTTGAAATTTGAAGATGCTTTACTTGTTGCAGATTCTTACAGTCACAGCCGTTCTCCTTTCAGTGACACTATGCAAGCTCTTACCAACATGTATGGTCAACCACATCAGCTGGCATTGCAGTGGATCACCAGCTTAATGGGTTTGATCTTGAGAACCTACCATCTCTGATTGTACTTTTAAAAGGTCAATGAACTTGGCGAATGGCATGGGTATCTCCCTGCCTTGCGTGGGTCTCTGTGGGCTCGGGTATCTGATGACTTTCTGGCAGAAAACTCCCCTAAGCACGAACGAGGCAGGCCACGAAGGATGGCGGGCCTCTAGGGGGCGCCACGACTGAAAGGGAGAGAAAAAAGTGGCTGATTCCCCTAATGAAGGACCTTCTTTCTCAGGGGAAGGGCACGGTCTGGCACCCGAGACCAGACCTCTGGAACCTTCAGAAGCTTCAGAAGCTCTGAGCAGCTCTGTGTCTGTTTTGGTGGACAGCAGAAGGGGAGAGCTGTCTCCAAACAGAGATTGGCTCACTGGATCGTGGACGCCATCACCTTGGTGTACCGATCCCAAGATCTTCCATGCCAACTGGCAGTGAGGGATCACTCCACCCGGGGTGTAGCCTCCTCATGGGCACTGACTCAAGGTGCCTCTCTGGCAGACATCTGCAAGCAGCGGGTTGCAGATGTTGCAGAATACTTTCGCGAGGTTCTACAATCTTCGTGTAGAGCCAGTGTCTGCCCATGTCTTAAACACCAGGTAAGACTGACGGCCGGCTGGGCGTACGCCTGCAAAGCGCCTTCTCCCCTTCATCAGGTTAGTCAGTACGCTGTTCCAGTTTCCAAAGTAATTACACAGGCTAATTGGCTGAATCAGCCAGAAATAAATTTAGTGTATGTGCACCGCAGGGCACAAAAAAAGGCACGTGGATTCTTATCCAGCAGCCTTGCTTGGACACCCTTGTGCTTGCCTCTCATATTTGCTCCGTTGTCATAAGCTTGACCTCTGCAATCATCAAATGAAAGATTTTGTTCTTCCAACTTTTCCTGTTTTAGCTTTGACAGTCTTTCACCAGTGGTTGCTTCAGTTACATGGAATCTGATGAAATGTTCCTCAATTTCATACATGTCTAAGCGACTGTTCTTTTGACATCAGACATTTGCTCTTGCTGGCTTATATCAGGGGTACAATCCGGAATTACCGAATAGTATTTGGTAGCTTTAATTTCTGTCACTATATTACTTTGCCACTCATTGCTGCAATTATCTCATTCTGAATAGTCTTCCTCATGTAATGTGGCTGGTTGTCAGCAGCACATTGTACTCTTGCAATATGTTGCTGCATTACAGGATCCACCTCTTTTAAAAAGTTGCCATTGTTTGGTTGATACAGTGTGTCACTTGATCCACTTAGTACCAGGTTTCAGCATGCAAGAGACTGAATGAAGGCTACTAAACGGGTAAGTACTTCTCTTCAACGTCTTTTCTCAGACTCTAGTAGTGACATTTCTTGCATGTCTATAGTTTTCCCTTTTTGGAGACGCATCTCACATGCTGACAAAAGTTTGGTGTGTTCAAGGGGGGATCTCAAGGATGTTAAAATAAGATGGTGCATTTTCCCAGTCATTTACTCCTCTTCTGACTATGTTGTGCTCTTTAACAGAAAATAGTTTACAACAAAAGCAAAAGAGTGCATTGGCTTTAGGAGAATAGCTTACCCAGACTCTCCTCATCTTCTCACCAATCTTGCCTCTTAGGAAATTTTTTTGGCAGAATAGCGTTGCATCGGACCTCTGTTTATTAAATCAATTCTAATTGGATCTGATAAGCTAGAGGGCCAATCAGCAGGTGAAGAAGCAGTCTGAGAATCTGATGGGTGGGGTTCTGAAAACTGAGGTTCTGATCATTAAATGGCCCTTAAAAGTTAAATATACAAAAGAAATTAACAAACTATTTAACCACCAGTTTCAGGCAGTACTGTATATATTCTGCTATATTAACTTGTGCAAAATATAATACAAACTGTAATAAAGCTCAATAAAACGTAAGGAAGGAGGCAGGAACCGGCGAACTTTCAAAACATTTAATCGAAAATAAATACACAAAAAATACAAAAAGGAACAAGACAACACAAACATAAACAAAACTTAGCATTTCCGGGGCCGGTCCTCTCTCGTCGGCAGTCCTGTCGCTCGTCCTCTTATGCTCCCGAGCTCCCCCGTGAGGCATGTGGGACCGGTGCACATACAGCTGATACTCGTTATCACTCACGCCACCGGCCCCGCCTTCCTGCACCACGGCTCTCGTCCCGCCTTCCTCGCTACACATACATACAAATACATTCTGTGTTTTACATCAAATTGCAAACTAAATAAAATTGCTATCCTCAACAGTGGTGGTATGAAAAACAGATGTAAAGACTCTAATCAAGTTTTACAAAAACATTATTTTATGATTAAATTACTTTGTAGAAATTAAGGGTACATTAGATACATCAGCTTCCAAACACAAACACAAGACATGGGACTGCCATGATCCTGTCACTCCAAACTAGAAACACAACCACAAGAAGGGCAGAATCATGACAGAGCCCCCCCCCATTAAGGGACGTTTTCTGGTGTCCCCTAGGGGCAACACAAGACAGGACAACCCAACACAAACAGATGCCCTCAAACAAAAACATTTCAAAACATTAGGGGTGGGGGGCGGTGGCATGTAAGTCCAAAACCGGGGAGCCCGCAGACAGGAGCCCAAACTGGCAGGCCTGCAGACAGGTACACACAAAAGAGGGACCGCAGACAGGAGCCTAAACTGGCAGGCCCGCAGACAGGGACCCACTCTGGAGGCCCGCATCCAGGAATAAACATTGGCGGGACCACAGACAGGAACATACAGGAGGCCCACAGACAGGAGCACACTTGAGGCCCGCAGACAGGAACACACTCGGGAGGGCCACAGACAGGAACAGACACCGGGAGGGCCATGGACAGGAACAGACACCAGAGGGCTCACGCCCATGAACATCCCCTGGGGGGCCCGCAGACAGGAACATACACTTGAGGTCCGCAGACAGGAACACACTCGGGAAGGCCACAGACAGGAACAGACACCAGAGGGCCCGCACCAGGGAACTACCCGTGGAGGCCCTGCAGACAGGAACAGATGTAGGGAGGGCCACAGACAGGGGCAGACTCTGATTTCAGTCAGGACCACTTCGTCAATTTTTTTTTTTTATTGAATATTGACGCATTTAGTTGGTGTTGGTGGTAGGGTTCTGTTCTGGGCAAACTCCATGTGCCCGTCCATGCATTATTTTCTGGACAGAGCGGGGAGAGCAGCAAGTCAAAAAAAACCCTTGGGGTAACAGAACAGAACCGATAAATACATTAAACAAAACTAGTAGCAACTGGAACCATACAACAATCACAAGGAATGAATATAACAAGACTAGTAACATCTGGAACCGTAATTGGCAATTACGAGAGTATAAAATCCACAGGTAATGATAAGGTGGAGATGGGGATGGAGGGAGGGTTTAGAGTTCAGCGTGCCCCTAGCAATGATTGCGCAGAATGAACGGGGATTTAAATGAACTGCTATGATGCGTGTCGACTTTGGATTGGTGCACGTCAGAAACAGCTGACTGTCGGCTGATGTGAGCTTGACTGACGTGACCTGCCTGAACTAACGCGATGCTTGATTTCAGTCAGGACCACTTCATCATTTTTTTTTTTATTGAATATTGAAGCATTTAGTTGGTGTTGGTGATATGGTTCAGTTCTGGGCAAACTCCACACGCCCGTCCATGCATTATTTCCTGGACAGAGCGGGGAGAGCAGCGAGTCAAAAACCCCCAAAACAAAACCATATGCCGAAACCCCCCAACACAACAGATGCTGATGAGATTATAAATGTAGTGTCAACTAAATCAAGGTAGGGCAAGTGATTTAACCGGTAGTAGGTGGGCAGAGGAAGTATACGCCCTGGAGCAAATTAAACTGTAGTATAGTGGGCAGGGGAAGCATACACCCTGGAGAAAATTTAACTGTAGTATAGTGGGCAGGGGAAGCATACGCCCTGGAGAAAATTTCACTAGAGTTTAGTGGGCAGGGGAAACATACTGAAAAATATGACTGACATATTGGACAATTTAGACCCAAATGTGTGACAGGGGAACCTTCAGAGGTGATCGGGAAGCTATAAATGGGGCAAAATTTGCCCAGGCCCTATGTTCAGCCGACAGGTGGCCCCCTCACCCACTAAAAGAGCAAGGATCTTCTGTCTGGTGCAAGCCCTCTCACAAGTGCCCTGTTATACACTTTGGGCAGGCTTCTTAGGCCCTACAGTGTCAATTGGTGATGCGGATGTTGGCAGATGCTTCAGCCTGGATGCGTGAATCCACTGTGGTTGATGATCCGTCAGCACTCCAGTTCTTGTTACTGCGATAACTACAGCTGGGCCCAGGTATCTCGGTTCCCCCACGGCGACTGGTTTCAGACTTCGAATCAGCACCTGTTGGCCTTGAATGAAATTATGGGTGGGCTTATCTGACGGAATAGGGAGAGAAAGAGAAACATCAGCACACACATACTTCAGTTTATCAATAAGGGAAATCACGTGGTCATCCAGGATCACCTCCATGTCTCCTAGGGAAGAAACGCCTGCGCGACCTTTGACCCAAGGGGTCGGGAAAGGTCTACCCATCAAAACCTCAAATGGTGAGTATTTTGTCGTTGAGGATGGGGTCATTCTCATTTCTGCCAATACGGCTGGTAGCACATCTGGCCATTTCTTGCTTGTTTCCATACAGTCTTTCGTGATCTTATCTCTGATTGTTTGGTGTGTTTGTTCCACCACCCCCGACGACTGCGGGTGATAGGGTATATTATAGTGCCAATCTATGGCTAATGCTTTAGCCAATAGTTTCGTCACTTTCGATGTGAATGGCGTGGCGTTGTCATTTTCGATAGTCATAGGAATGTCGAAGCTCGGAATTAGTTCTTTCTACAGTATTTTCACTACCGTTTTCGCATCCTCCTTCGCACATGCAAAAACTTCAGGCCATTTTGAAAACCTATCGACGATAGTTAGCATGTATTTTAGATTTACGACCGCTGGCATATGAGAAAAATCTATTTGAAGGCACTGAAAAGGCGCTTCTGGAAACGGTAACGCGCATTTGCCACATATTAAACACGAGTCTACAAATAGTTTGACCATTTTTGCTGTATCCTGTATACAATACAGGCGATTAATCATCTGTGTAACTTTAGACGCGCTGTTGTGCAAAATACCGTGGTAATGTCTTATCAATACCACCAAAGACAGCTCAGGTAATGCGATTCGGCCGTTTTATCTCCTATCAAACCGTTAGCATCTGGGGCGCATCCATTTTCTGCCCAATGTTTCACGTCTCTCTGTGTGGGTTGACTTTGCAAAATTTTCAAATCTATGTCAAGAACGCATGATACATGTGCAAACATCATTGTTTCTACATCCCTACTCTGCGCTCTCTGACATGGGGAAAACTCTGCATGTTCCGCGGCCCATTTGGCCATTTCATCAGCCTTTCTGTTGCCAACAGCATCTGGTTCATCTCCTGACGCATGTCCCTTGACCTTCACTACAGCTAGTTCAAATGGCAACATTACAACTTGTAATAGATCTCCCACCAACTCTGCATGTGATATTGGTTTGCCCTCAGATGTCTGAAAATTTCGTCTAGCCCAAGTCTGGGCGAAGTCTTGAACGACCCTGTACGCATATTTGCTATCCTGCAATTATTTCTGCAGCCTGTGCTGAGTTATGGTTCAGGCGATATGCCTCCACCCTCTCACCCTCCTGTGTCACAATGGCATATCCACACAGATACACTCCATCAGATGGTCTTGAACATGAGCCATCAATATATAAATGCTCCCCCCCATCCAGGGACGTATCTTTCAGATCGACCCTGGCCGAAGTGGACCACTCAATATCATTCATGCAATCATGAGGTACAGTTTCAGTTATCAATGTGGATAAGCCATACAGCGACTGGATTGCTGGGCTAGAAACCGAAGTGGGCTTAATGGTTAAATTTTCCGTGGCTAGCAGCGTTGCTTCATAGCCAGACCTCCTTTGGGCCGTCATGTGCTGTGTCTTCAAATTATGCAGAGTAACACCCAACTGGTGAGTGGTGTATAAAATCAAAGGTTATGATAAAACAATTTTCTCAGCCATTCTTACCATCTCCGCCGCCGCAGCCACAGCACGAAGGCATGCAGGCATACCATGGACTATCGGGTCTAACTGTTTGGACAAATAAGAAACAGGGCGTGGTTTGCCACCATGCTCTTGGGTCAAAACGCCCATTGCAACACCCATAGCCTCCCCCGCATACAAGTGAAACGGCCTTGAATAGTCTGGTAGCCCCAATGCAGGAGCGCATGTGATAGCAATCTTCAATGCATCAAAATGTTCTTCCGCTTCAGAAGTCCAGTTCAACGAGTCCCTTGGACCCATGCCATGTTGAATGAGACATCGTAGGCCTTTGTCATGATACGCACAGTCAGGTATCCATGCACGGCAATAGTTCACCAACCCCAAAAAAACTTTGTAGCTGTATCACAGTTGCTGGAGTACGCATAGTCTTTATCAGCTGCACCCTCTCAGCTGAAATGGCCTTCAGGCCCGGTGAAATGATGTGGCCCAGGTAATGGACTTTGGGTTGCACCCACTGCAGTTTGTCATTCAAGGCTTTAAATCCAGCGGTCGCAAGCACATTGCAGACAACAATTGAGGCCTGCAAACAGTCAGCCTCAGTTTCAGCGGAGATTAAAATGTCATCAGTATACTGTAGGACACATACCGTGGACGGCAGGTCAGTTATTGTGTCCAATACACGTTTCACTGCAGCGGAGAAGACGGCTGGGCTGTCAACAAAACCCTGAGCAAGGCGTGTCCAGGTTAGCTGCGCACCTTTAAATGTAAATGCAAACAACGGCTGAGTATCTGCATGTACGGGGATAGAGAAGAAAGCTGCACACAAATCCACCACCGTGAAGTGGGTGTGATTGTGTGGTATTGAATTTAGAATAGTTGGAACATCAGGCACAATTGGGGCCAGAGGAATTATTAATGTAAATGCCATCTGGGGAACAGAGTATTTGTAAACCCAATTTGCACAATGCATCCCTTCCTAATAAATTTAAAGGCGTATGTTCTGATACTAAAATGGGTATGGTTACTTTTTTTATTTTTGGCTTTTAGACTGACTGGAGCTGTTACTGGAAGCAGCTGCGTTTTCCCCAAAAATCCTACTGTCTTTGTAAATTTGCCAGACATGGGGAGGTGAGAGGCATAATTTGGATTTATAATTTGGATTTGTCTACCATCATTGGTGTCATTTTGCCTTCAACTTCAACCTGCAGCATAGGTTCTTGATCAGCACTCCTTGTTAGCATTGGATGCTGTCCCTTCCCCATAGGATTTCTGGGCATCCCTAGTATTCTGTATCTGGGCCATGCCATGGATTGACTGGCCCTTGGTGTTGTGGCTCTTGGTTACGCCACTCAGGGTTCTGTGGTCTTTGCCATTGTTGAGGCTGCTGAGGTTGCTGTCGTTGCCATGTTCTGCCTTGTTGTCTTTGCCATTGTTGGCCTTGTTGGTCTTGGTTAAGCTGCCACGGGTTGTGTGTCTCTTTTCATGTGTCCGTTCTGGCCATATCCCCAACAGTTTCCTGACTGTGGGTTTGGTTTTCCTCTTCCTCTTGCTCTTGGCTGAAATCTCGGTCCACCATTTTGCTGTTCTGGTTTTACATAAACAACAATAGGTGCAGGTTGTTGTTGCTGGGCATTTCCTGGTCCAGGCTGAGCTGGAGCCACCACTGTGGCTTGTGGCATCATTTGAAGAGTAGTGTTTACGGGTGCCATTACAGCTGTCTTTTCCTCCTCTTTGTCTTTTACCAATGCTTGTGTCTTCTTTTTGCTTTTAGCCAGCTCTTCGAGGTGTAGTTGTAGCAACTTCCTCTGCAACTCCCTTTCTTGAGTTCTCAACTTCATTTCATTCTTCCTGTGCTGTTCTACGCTATGCACAACGTATTCACAGAATTCCCTGTGCGCCTTAGAATTCAGTCCGACTACATCTTCGAACTTAACTTTTACTGTTGGTGGCAGGGCGTCGATAATAGCATCTCTGAAGAGTGCTGCCATCACAGGATATTCTTGAGGATTTTTCTCCAGTTCTTGCTTCCATCTTTTTAATTGTCTTTGTATGTAGGTAGCTGGATTTTCTGTCTCTCCCATCTGATCTCCCTTTAGTGCTGTCCAACTCTGGAGAGTCAATTTCACGAGTCAGCCTCAAAGCTCTCAGAAGTTCATTTAGCTTATACGCACACACACATTTGGCTAATAATGCTTTGATGTCTCCCAGGGCCAGTAGTTTTCCTGTCGTTTCTTCCTCCAGGACGCGCACCCACCCTCCTGCTCCTTCATTCAGGTCGGGCAGACGAGCTATTAATCCAACCAGGTCCAGTGTGGCCCAAGGCACATAATGTGGCTGTTGGTTTTTTATCAGGATTGGGCATTGTGAAACTTGAAGGTCACTATTCAAAACATCACTGAATGGGTTGGTTGAATGGATGGTTGTTGATGCTGATCGCCTCAGCCTCCCTCCTTCTCTGAGCCAGGCTGGCTGTGTCTGTTTTTCATCAATTTCTTCTAAACAGATGTTTCCAGACACCCGCTTGTATTCCTTCAGTGGATAGCTTGGGAATATTCTTGCTTCCTCTTGTTTCGCAGTCATCAGATGTCTCCCTCTGCTGTCAGCTTCAGGTATTTCTCTGCTGTTGTCATCTGGTATGTCTCTACTGGTGGGTTGGTATGTTGTTTCATTCATCAACAAATGCCTCCCTCTACTGTTGGCAGCTGGCATTTCTCTGCTGTCATGATGCATTGCTGTTTCTTTGCTCAGCAAATGTCTCCCTCTCCTGGCGGCTTCTGGTATCTCCCTTCTTCTGTGTTGCCATGACGTTTCATCAGTGTAACCTGAGATATGTTCATTCTCCAGAAGGGGCAGGGTTGCTTCATCTTCTTCCTCTAAACCCACCTCTGACATGACATCTGGTGCTTTACTATATCTTAGATCTTTCCTCCCCAGTGCTGTTGACGTCATCTCTGGTTCTTGGGTTGCTTCTTCTTATCTTTGTCTTCTAGCAGCCTCTAGCTCTGCAGATACCCCAGCATAGATTGATTTATAGATGGGTGTATCATTCCATTCTGCTCTCCTTCTTTGTTGATACTCTGGCAGGATGAAAGAGTACTCCTGTCTTCTCTCAGCGTGTGTGCCTCTTAGGGAGCCGTCGTCTCCTGACTTCTCTGTCTCTCTTTCCTTGATGTCCATTTCTCATGTGAACTTAAATTCTCCCTTAACCAAAGGCATTTGATTATTCAGTTTTTCATTTTCTGTAATCAGTGGCAACTGATTCTTAGATGGCTCATAGGGGGTGGATTCAATGCATTTCTCCATTTTTCACTTGCTTTGTCATCATCCCCTTTAAGGAGCTCTCTTGTTCTCTTTACACTTTTCAGAAAATTAATTCCTTCCTTTTATTTCCCGTTTCTTGCTTTTGTCCTTCGGTTTATAATTTTTAATCAAACCTTCCATTTCCTCACAAACTGTCATATCAAACGTTCCACTCTCCGGCCATAAAGTCCTAAGCCTTTTGTTCTCTCCGCCCACTTTTTAGAGATTTCCCCTATCAGATATCTGCTCACAGGATATCTAGACCCCAATATTTCTACTGGCGTGGGGGCCATGACTCTTTCTATTTATTATACTCACTCAGCCTGTTAAAGTGAAGCACCCCCCTCTGTTTTATGGCGACCTACGGCCTTAGGTTTTCTGGTGCTATCTGCACAATCAGCTTCTTCAATGTATTGGCCTGAAACTGCTGAGGCACTATTTCTCTCCTTTCGTTTGTTGTAAACAGTATCCTGCTTTCCCAATTTAGGTATCTCGTATCTGCATAAACCTGTATTTCAGGGTGACTGATCAATCTATAGTCTCTTCCCCTGCCTAGCGTATAGCCTTGTCTTTCTCCTTGCAGTAAATAGGGTGCCACTAGGTTGTAGATTGGAATTTTTACTGTCAATGAGACACGCCGTAACGCAGTGCCTAGATTGCTGGCCCTGTTGGCTCTGTGGAAACAAACTTCTTCCAAATAGATTTTTAATATGCTTAGTTAGGTGTAGTTGTAGCAACTTCCTCTGCAACTCCCTTTCTTGAGTTCTCAACTTCATTTCATTCTTCCTGTGCTGTTCTACGCTATGCACAACGTATTCACAGAATTCCCTGTGCGCCTTAGAATTCAGTCCGACTACATCTTCGAACTTAACTTTTACTGTTGGTGGCAGGGCGTCGATAATAGCATCTCTGAAGAGTGCTGCCATCACAGGATATTCTTGAGGATTTTTCTCCAGTTCTTGCTTCCATCTTTTTAATTGTCTTTGTATGTAGGTAGCTGGATTTTCTGTCTCTCCCATCTGATCTCCCTTTAGTGCTGTCCAACTCTGGAGAGTCAATTTCACGAGTCAGCCTCAAAGCTCTCAGAAGTTCATTTAGCTTATACGCACACACACATTTGGCTAATAATGCTTTGATGTCTCCCAGGGCCAGTAGTTTTCCTGTCGTTTCTTCCTCCAGGACGCGCACCCACCCTCCTGCTCCTTCATTCAGGTCGGGCAGACGAGCTATTAATCCAACCAGGTCCAGTGTGGCCCAAGGCACATAATGTGGC
This sequence comes from Triplophysa rosa, assembly GCF_024868665.1. Taxonomy (NCBI): domain Eukaryota; kingdom Metazoa; phylum Chordata; class Actinopteri; order Cypriniformes; family Nemacheilidae; genus Triplophysa; species Triplophysa rosa. Next base: position 4,711,995 of record NC_079890.1, read on the forward strand.
TGTTGGTTTTTTATCAGGATTGGGCATTGTGAAACTTGAAGGTCACTATTCAAAACATCACTGAATGGGTTGGTTGAATGGATGGTTGTTGATGCTGATCGCCTCAGCCTCCCTCCTTCTCTGAGCCAGGCTGGCTGTGTCTGTTTTTCATCAATTTCTTCTAAACAGATGTTTCCAGACACCCGCTTGTATTCCTTCAGTGGATAGCTTGGGAATATTCTTGCTTCCTCTTGTTTCGCAGTCATCAGATGTCTCCCTCTGCTGTCAGCTTCAGGTATTTCTCTGCTGTTGTCATCTGGTATGTCTCTACTGGTGGGTTGGTATGTTGTTTCACTCATCAACAAATGCCTCCCTCTACTGTTGGCAGCTGGCATTTCTCTGCTGTCATGATGCATTGCTGTTTCTTTGCTCAGCAAATGTCTCCCTCTCCTGGCGGCTTCTGGTATCTCCCTTCTTCTGTGTTGCCATGACGTTTCATCAGTGTAACCTGAGATATGTTCATTCTCCAGAAGGGGCAGGGTTGCTTCATCTTCTTCCTCTAAACCCACCTCTGACATGACATCTGGTGCTTTACTATATCTTAGATCTTTCCTCCCCAGTGCTGTTGACGTCATCTCTGGTTCTTGGGTTGCTTCTTCATATCTTTGTCTTCTAGCAGCCTCTAGCTCTGCAGATACCCCAGCATAGATTGATTTATAGATGGGTGTAGCATTCCATTCTGCTCTCCTTCTTTGTTGATACTCTGGCGTGATGAAAGAGTACTCCTGTCTTCTCTCAGCGTGTGTGCCTCTTAGGGAGCCGTCGTCTCCTGACTTCTCTGTCTCTCTTTCCTTGATGTCCATTTCTCATGTGAACTTAAATTCTCCCTTAACCAAAGGCATTTGATTATTCAGTTTTTCATTTTCTGTAATCAGTGGCAACTGATTCTTAGATGGCTACATAGGGGGTGGTTCATTGCATTAGTGTTGTCACGGTACCAAAATTTCAGTAGTCGGTACCAATACCAGTAAAATTCCACGGTTCTCGGTACCAATTTCGGTACCAAAGCAAAACACAAGTACATGCTAATTGAAACACAATTTTATAATAAAGCTCATTGTTAATATAAATGTATAGAAAGCAATGCCATTTTGTATACATGAAGTATAAGTTAATTGTTGCTGAAACTGTTGTGTGCTCTCTGGGGTCTTTCATGCTGATGAACATCCTCCTCAGTCTGCTGCTGTAAAGACAAATAGAATAAACTTCAGTAAGTCAACTGACTGAACAAACATGCATAATGCAATATTAAAACAAACATCAGTTTTTATACTGCATTTACACAAGATTACTTCATTAAGGTAACTGTATATTAAAATAATAAATGCAACAGATATATTTTTCTTTAGTTTAAATGTGGTTTTTAAACCTAATAGAGTTATCTATCCAAGACATACACATTGCTAGTCATCAGTTAGTATGATAGTTTTCTAGCACATAGATTGCAGATAGGCCTAAATAAAATACTAGGTACTGTAAACCCCACCCTGTCCTCCCATTAATTTTACTCCATTACAGTTATAAAAGCATTAAATGGTTAATAAGTACACTTGACTAGCATTGGCGCTAACAAATTAACACGCAAACAGGGATGTTTATTTTGACGTAACCTTTAACTTAACATATGCTACAACATTCATAATGCAAACGCGAACAAATTTGAAACTTACCGCTTGAACTTGTTAACTTAAATCCGGATGCTTCCTCGTTTCACCACAAAACTCTGTTCGTTTTCTTCGTGATATGACTTTAATCTGAAGTATTTCTGTGCGCATCTCTTGTGGATCGGAGCCGCGCTTATCCGCTCATCACGTCTTATTGCGTCTATAAAAAGTTTCCGACTACAACCTGTCAGACAGAGCATCAGTACCCGGTTGACCCGGTACGTCGGTACTACCGGGTCTTGTGAAAATTAGGTACCGACAACTTTTTTATTTTTAGGTACCGACTTGGACGACAACTAATTGGCATTTCTCCATTTTTCACTTGCTTTGTCATCATCCCCTTTAAGGAGCTCTCTTGTTCTCTTTACACTTTTCAGAAAATTAATTCCTTCCTTTTATTTCCCGTTTCTTGCTTTTGTCCTTCGGTTTATAATTTTTAATCAAACCTTCCATTTCCTCACAAACTGTCATATCAAACGTTCCACTCTCCGGCCATAAAGTCCTAAGCCTTTTGTTCTCTCCGCCCACTTTTTAGAGATTTCCCCTATCAGATATCTGCTCACAGGATATCTAGACCCCAATATTTCTACTGGCGTGGGGGCCATGACTCTTTCTATTTATTATACTCACTCAGCCTGTTAAAGTGAAGCACCCCCCTCTGTTTTATGGCGACCTACG
>NC_079890.1:4715222-4721332 GCF_024868665.1 Triplophysa rosa
GCCTTAGGTTTTCTGGTGCTATCTGCACAATCAGCTTCTTCAATGTATTGGCCTGAAACTGCTGAGGCACTATTTCTCTCCTTTCGTTTGTTGTAAACAGTATCCTGCTTTCCCAATTTAGGTATCTCGTATCTGCATAAACCTGTATTTCAGGGTGACTGATCAATCTATAGTCTCTTCCCCTGCCTAGCGTATAGCCTTGTCTTTCTCCTTGCAGTAAATAGGGTGCCACTAGGTTGTAGATTGGAATTTTTACTGTCAATGAGACACGCCGTAACGCAGTGCCTAGATTGCTGGCCCTGTTGGCTCTGTGGAAACAAACTTCTTCCAAATAGATTTTTAATATGCTTACTTTACAACACCTACTCACTATATCCCTCCAATTTACGTAGGGCCAAATATGTTCAATTTGCTCCAAATTCCGAACTTCTGTCAGTTCGTCTAGGTAATAATTTTTCCTTTCTTCTGTCAATGGCTTCTTAACGCCTTCCGCGTCCTTATAAAATCTCTCCAGAAATGGTCACTAATTTACTTAGTTTCAGCTAGCAATCTGGCTATTCTTATTCTTTCAAAATATGAATGTATACTTTCCTCAAAGGTCAAACCAGCCATGCGTTTTCAGAACATTAATAAAACATGAATAAAGAATTCAAAAGGCACAAATTCAGCAGCAATTTTCACTTTTCACTCAGTGCAAACAGTTTTCACAGTTGCAGTCTGGTCTCATATGCTCACAGCAAGTCAAACACACACACACACACACGCACGCACGCACGCACGCACACACACACACACACACACCAGGGCCTCTTTAGCCCCCCCTTTTACTCACTCAATCGCGACGCCTTCAGTTTTGCACACACACAAAGTCTCACAGGCTGAGATTCTTCTCTCTCTCTCCCTTGCTCCTAGACCACTTATGAGAACAATATACAGTAAAAAATTAGAATATATTACAACACACACATACTACGTTACCTGTTACCTAACAGGATTTACGCTACCTAGCGTTTTCGCGTCTCTGCGCGGCACATCCTGTGACGTGACCTGTTCTCCCAAAACAGGACGTTCTATGCTCTTGGCGCTTCACTACCCTCTGTTATGGCACACTCGCCTGCAGTGTGACCCGTTACCAAACGGGATTTACACCTTCTCGATGTCTTCGCTGCCCCACTGGCACGTCTCTCATACAATCTCACACTCGTTCACACACACATGCACAATACTTTCCCTGAGACCTGGGTCCCCAAAAAATTTTAGCAAACTAGTGCAACTTTTAACATTAATTTTGTTCAATTTAGGAGAGGCTTACGAGGACCAATGACATTTAGGGTTTTACCTTTAGCAGATCACACAGATTTTATACAATAAAGCAAATAAGCCCACCTGTTCCGGTGTTTTGGGCTAATAATTTGCCTTAAATATAAATACAGAAATATTTCAGGTACTTTGTACAAATGTACAATTGTAAAAAAGTCCAGCAAAAAAGTAGTCTCTCATAGCAAGGCCAACACCCATGGTAAAGTTGTAATTTGCCAAAAAGTAAATCCTTGCGAGCTAGAGAAAACAATGCTGTTCTCTCCAAATGGGTTTCCTGCTATTACCAGGTGGTGTGAGGATCCATGTAGTCAAAGTTTAAATTATTTCTATAGTACATTTCACAATTTCGCATTGCTAAAGTAGATATGTATTTATGGCAAAAAGAGAACAGGAGCTGCGCCTGTTGGCCTTAGGTGTCCCAGGCAGTGCAAGGATGAGCATCAGGGTGGGCTGGAGCCGGGTCTGTTGGTCTTGGGTGTCCCTGGGAATAAGACATGGAGACCAAAAAGAGGGATTTAGATAACGTCTCAAAACATTACATTTAATCACTTAGCACATCACAAATTGGTTTACAAATGTAACAATAAACAAAATATTACAATGCCTGTTAGTCACTGCTTTGGTCTATTTGGTCTGGTTAAGGAGTACAGTAGGCTATTTATATCAACAATCCACTTTATTCCGATTTTTTCATTGTCAGTGATAGGGTTGCACGGTGTTCCGGTGCTACGGTAGCATAGCGATGCTAAAGCTTCAAAATACCCGTAGTACCGTAGGTAATGTTGCATATGCGCATTAATATTTATTTGAACACTTACATCTGGTGTTTATCTCCTAAATGAATGTGTGTTTTAAATGTCTCGGGCGAGTTGATGATTCAAATTGGCGATTTGAACGAGTTGGTTAAATGATTCACTAACTCAGTGGAAAATTGACGCCACCTACTGGCCGTTTTAGTTCTCCATTTAAAGTAAGCCTAATATTTCCCTTTATAAAGACTGCTGTATCAATTACATTTGTCCAACATTTGAATTAGTTCCTACGTGAAAAATGATCTAGTGTACTTTAGTATTTACTACAGTAAACTACTAAAACTCATAGATACTAGTGTTTTTGAGTCTTATCATAGTAAATATTTAAGTATACTACAGTATTTACAAATGACTAAATGTAAATGTATTTGCTACAATTTATCAAATTACTACAGTTAATACAACAACATATTCTAGTGCAAAGTATAATACAGTTTACTATAGTAAATACAAAATGTTTAATCTAAATCTGTGTTTTTTGTATAGATTTGAATTATATGGCACAGCATCCTGATACTACTTGGTATCGAGATACTTCAGCTGGTATAGTATCGTAAGACATGTTTATGGTACCGTGACAACCCTAGTCAGTGAGTGTTTTTACATGTGCAAATATAACAAATAACATAACAATAAAAATATCATAATAAATATAATACTTACTTTTTTTGTCTACTCAACTGGAAAATACTGAAAATTCTGAGGAAAAGGGATAAAAACAGAACTGAATGATACAAATATTTAATTACAGGCAATTTATGTAACATGGGTGGGGAAACCATTCAACACAAACATCAATAAGTTAAAAAAGAGCTATACATTCACTAAAAGTGAACATAATAGCTAAAAGTGGCTAAAAGTCATTGTTTGTCATTTAACACCAATTTAACGTTAGCCCCACAAGCTTCATCATTAACTTATATTCGTTAGCATCTCGGCTAAAACAAGCGCTGTCTACACTGGATAAAATAAGTAAACGGTTTAAACAGCCAAAACGGCCATACAATTAGACGTGTCAGAGTACACATTTGTATAAATAGTATATAGTTAATATATTTCAGTTATTTATATATTTTTACTTTACTTACCTCCAATGGGACAGTCGAGAGGTTGTTGCATCCGTTATTTTGAATTCCCGCCTTGGCGCGAAAGTAGGGATGTGCACATCGATGCTGCAGTATCGATACATCGATATTCAAAAGCTGCCATTTAGGTATCGATATTTTCTGAAAAGTATCGATTATCTTGTTAATTACATTAATAGTTTCAGCATAACTAAATGTTAGCTCTGCGCATGCCGATCAGTGAGCTATATTATGAAAGTAGCTCTCGCGGCAGTTTGACGTCACGCACGGATCGGTCGCCGGCTGCGCAGCGCGAGCGACGTGGTCACGTGATATTCAGGCACGTACACATACACAACACGCATGCATTGCACACTTCCGCATCAAATAGAGGAGATGTTGACATGTTGCTTTTCTTAAACTCTAATCTACAATTTAAAGATAAGGAATTCTTAATCGCAATTGAAGTGAAACACAAGTGAAAGTATGCACAGTTTATGTTGTTTGTAATTTTGTTAATTGTATTAAGATTTTTGCTAGTTAATCAATATATAATTTTTTTTTAAATACTGTATGTAATAGTACAAAAAGAATGTTAAAGCCTAAGAAAAATGGCCTGTTTAAAAATAAAAAGACAGTGAAAAATGCACATTTTTTTGTTCATTTTATTAGGATTTATGTTATTTAATCAATATTTTTGTAAGAAGGTTGTTTAAACAGTTTATTTATTTGTTTAAATTGCTTTTTTAATAAATTTGTTATTAGTAGCCAGTACAAGTATGTAATTTGTTTTTTTAATTGTAATTAGATTTTTATTTTAAAAAAGCATCAGTATCGGTATCGGCATCGGTAACATTTCAAGATCGTATCGAATAAAAAATTTGTGGTATCGCCCATCCCTACGCGAGAGGACACCGGTGAAAACTCGTACACCTCGTGCTTGCCAGTCAGATGTTTGATCGCAGACGGATCGGCGACATCAAAGCACAGTGACAGCTATTTGTGAACTGACTGCTCTGTATGCTTTAGAGATATTATTCTAAGTCCGCATGCGTTTTGTCATGAGGTGATCGGTCTGCGCAGAGCTGGACCACACATACTAACGAAAGCGCCACATGACACATGCCTTGACGCTGAGACATTGGGCCAACAGCGCCACAGTACTGTGGAGGGCGAGACTGTGTAACGGCCACTTAGAGCAGTTACGGTAGAGAGGACACTGCGCATGCGTGGGGGTGGTGGTACAGAAGCAGTGGGGAAAGACGAGAGGACCGCTCTGCCGACTTCTATCCTTTTTCTTTTGTTTACCAACGTGAGGATGTTTTCTGTTTAGTCGCTCAGCCCGCATATGTGCTGACGAGCAGACGATGTGAGGACTTAATAAACCCGTGGAAAGTAAAACAGTATTGTTTCTTGTTCATGTAACAGATTTTATTTGAGTGTTTTATTTGGTAATACTGAGTGCATTTGCATTGTAGTATGTGTGTGTGTGCAATACCGTTTTCCCCTCGGGGCTCGCCGTAGCTGGCGGGGTGGGCATGCGCACTAAGAACTAGAGTGCTGTTGAATTACATGTGGTCTCTACAAAATAAAGGAGAAGAGTTTTGGGACCAGACCCAGAGCATCCGTTTCTTATTTTATTAATGCAAGTTTCAGGCGAACCTACACAAACGCTCGGTTACATTCCTATTGATATTAACATTTCTGTAGCACACCCATGTGAAAAGCAAAAATCAGTTGACTCTTGGGGTCTGAAGCTTAAAATAATAAAGGAAAACAGCACCTCCATCACCACAAGTTGTTTGGGGAAAAAACTCTGCTAGAAATCTTGTATAATAGGTCGTATTTGGATCTTCCATGATCAAGACATTGGTTCAAAATCATTTAATAATTATTTGAGACACCACCATACACCAAAACGAAAATGCAGAAGGTGAATTATTTCAGTGAAGAATTATATTAACATCAACACAAAATAGCCTTGCTACCGTTTTAAACCCATCTGTACCCATTTATACATCAAAATCCTTAACACTTAGAAAGAAAGTGTAATGCTGAAGCACATGAAAACACCGTCAATCATCTCTCTAGAAAAAGTACATATAAACATAATTTTATTTGCTTATATTCCACATTTTGCAAAGAAAATGACTGCTTTTTGAAGAGGGTTGCTCGTGAATTACTTGATTCAGCCCCGCTGCCAACGCTAGCAGTGTTAAAGAGCAATGAGCGCGTACTCATGATTCGACACAAATTTACCTCAGATGCCTTTGGATAAGACTACAGTTACAGTTAATAAATAGGTGTGCTCTGCTCGAAAACTACGCGGTACTGCGTAGATCGATCGCCTTGTGACATACCGCAAGAATGAGTCACGAGCGTCATACCCCGTTCAATCTGCGCATCGCAGCGAACACACCAATACACTTAAAAGTTAAAACCCCAAATATATTTCAAATTCAACCCTAAAGTTGCTAACTTGCTACAGGCAGGAACCTACCACTGCTGTTTACACAATATTAACCCGCAGTTGCAGGTACTAATGTTAAGCCTGTGGGAATATTTTTCAGATAAAAGTATGATTTAAATATCAATATAATCAATAAGTGTTTTCTTTTATTTGTTTCATTGGGCTGTGTGGTTTTGTCGTGTGCTTTCTGTTTCGCTCGGTGGGGGGTTGCTGTGGCAGGCAGGGAGAACAGAGAAAGTTGGGGGTTGGAGTCATAAATTATCTAGATAAACACACACACACAAAGAGTTATAAAGAAAAATAATATGAATCAATCCACTGCATATGTTTTAAGTATAATCATGAGTTGTGATGTGTTTTAATGAATCATAGGATTAAGAAACAACGCTATATAATTAAAAACATTAGATGATTGAGTGTTTTCTTTTTACTAAAAGAATGTTA
>NC_079890.1:4722133-4742595 GCF_024868665.1 Triplophysa rosa
AGAATGTTGGTATAGTTGTCGGCCACAGGAGACTGTTTTTAGGAGACCACTCCTTGGGGGAGGGTGTCCCTGGAGAACATTCCTCAATACTAGCGACTGACCACAGGATGTATGTTTTGAGAAGGTTTTATTTTTCAGGAACTAAGCAGATAAACGTGGCGTATGGTGATTGGTGGAACACTGAGTGCAGCTATGACACGTCAGAGGAGATCTGGCCCTCCCGGCTGAGCCTGGTTTCTCCCGAGGTTTTTTTTTCTCCATTATTCAGCATTGGAGTTTGGGTTCCTCGCCACAGCAGAGCAGTGCAGTGTTGGCTTGCTCACCGGGAGACTGCATTTATTTATTTATTTATTCATTTATTTATTAGATATTATTTATTATAATGATCTTGTTTGGTCTATAAACACCATGCACTGTGCTGTGTTTTACCTTTCTGTGTTTTTCTTATTTGCTCCTGTAAAGCTGCTTTGGAACAATGCACATTGTGAAAAGCGCTATATAAATAAAATTGAATTGAATTGAAGTTTCAATCTTTATTTGCTCGAGCAAGCAAAGTGAGACACACAGAGTTCATCTGATGATGTCCCAAGAATACATACTGACTCCATCTTTTATACATTAACTTCAAGTTGTTTTTCACAGTGTTAACCAATCATGCTTCGCCTGACATCGTAAGACAACATTTTTTATTCATTTAGCTTAGTCTTCCTTGCCATAACAAATGTATCTTAACTCTTTGTTTCAATGGCCAAAGAAAACCTAATTTATAAGTGAAATGTAACGGTCAAGAGCCCAACTAAAGCAAACACTGATCACAATAATGGTGGATTAATACATTGCAACATTAATTGCAGGTGCAAAAGTGATATTGATTCAATGCAATTATAGAGATCACCGGAACATCAAAATCAGAAGTTCAGAAGACGTCATAAAAAGACGTTGTAAAAACTTTCATTCTGGCTCCTCAGGGGACGTCTCTTCTACGTCACCAATGACGTAGAAAAGACGTCATTTGGACATGCCTTTGTTTGGTGGGCACCTTCTACCAATCAGGTTTCACATGATATCACCTTTTTTGTTAGTCCATCCTCTTTCTGAGTCGCTACCATTATATCTTAACCAAGTCTCCACCTGCAACAGTTATATGTCAGACTCTCTATATTAGAATTTAACCGTGGCGAAACCCTTTTAAGGTTCTTAAAAATAAGTTTGAGACATCTCCTTTTCAGCGGCAGATGTATACCATGTTATATACCGTATTTGTCTTTTTCTTCCAATGAGCTCATGGTTAAGTCCATTCTGTGCATCCCAAAAAGGTAATTTTGTCCTTAGCAATGATGCTAAACACACCAGTGTTTGTGACAATTGTCTCCATTTGTATGTGCTACTTGCATGATGCTATGCATGTGCTCGATGGTGCTGCTTGGTGAGCAACCTATGAGGCCCACTGCCTTTGTTATATCACAAGAAATCCATGAAGTCTATTACTAACTTAAATGTATTATTTTATATAAGAAATCAAGAAATCTTAATACTGTCATAGAAAAACCACCATAGCCTACAGGACTATCACTGGATCTGCACCGGCATACTTTAACACTCTCCTACACTCCATCAAGAACCCTGCGTTTAGCAAACGAGCGGCGTCTTGTATCACCTTCTCAAAAGGGCAGTAAATCGCTTTCCCGCTCATTACTCTTCACAACTCCTTCCTGGTGGAACATTCTTCCTAACTCAGTCCGGTCAATCATATCTCTCACAACATTCAAAAAACTACTTAAAACCCATCTCTTCTGTGAGTACTTGACAGACAAATGAGAGAAAAAAAAGAACTTTCTCTCAACAGGTATTGTTCTGGCTTTTGTTGAAACTAGTAACTTTGCATTAGCACCTATTGTATTATTGCTCCTGTATGACATATCGCTTATTGCTCCCTGAACTCTCTGTAAGTCGCTTTGGATAAAAGCGTCTGCTAAATGTAAATAAATGTAAATCAGTTTTACAGTATACATTCAGTAGAATTACAGAAGATTACTGGCGTCTCTGTGGCCAGTATTTTACTGTGAAATAAAAAATAATGTAAAATACTGTTTTCCATATTAGAGTTTTTCTCAATCGCTTACACACTAAAATTAAAACTTTCCCACAATTAGCAAAACCTTACACTCAAGGAGCAAAACACTGGCTTAGATCTGCAGAACTGTAAGCACATTGTCAGCTTCACACTTTTTGCAAAACATTACACACAGTGATTGGCAAAACACTGAACACACTTGTATGCATTTAACAGAAATTTATCATGATGTCATTTCTTTGCAATTTCAAAGCAAAGGCTTTCAAAAGAACACACGCATGAACAAATTGTTTAAACATAGCCACAAGGTGTGCACACACACTAGACACACCAATCAGGTTTAAGCACTATAATAAGGCAGTTCACCTGTCTTCAACAAAAATGGACGGTGTCAGAGGAAGAGGGAGAGTGCGGATGAGAGGGGGAATCCGGAGAGAACAAGGTGGAGGAAGAGGCCAAGGTAGAGGAAGAGGGAGGCCCGGAGGAGGGGTAGGACATGCACAAAGAGGAAGACAACCAAATCTGTGTAATGAAATTCGTGCTACAATTGTGGACCATGTAATAAACCACGGACTAACACTGAGGGAGGCTGGACTGAGAGTACAGCCTAACCTAAGCAGGTACACGGTGGCATCAATAGTTCGGACATTTCGTAAAGAGCACAGGTGAGAAACTTATCTTCTGTCAACAGAAAATCCATAGCTTACTGCATGAACTATATCAACAGTTTTGGTATCTATTTGTGTATCATTTTACAGTAAGCTACATGTATTTTGTTTGGCCAACATAGGATTGATCGTCGAGAACACCAAGAACGGAGGGGCCCCATATTCACACAGGCGCAAGAGAGAGAGTTCATAAACCTCGTTTTGGCCAATAATGCAATCAGAGAAATTCAAGCACATATTGTCAATGATCACACAATTTTAAATAATGTCCAATAGGTCTCTCTGTCAACAATAGCCCGTATCCTTAAAAACATCAAGTTCTGATGAAACAACTGTATAAAGTGCCATTTGAAAGAAATTCAGACAGGGTGAAAGTCCTGTGGCGTGAATATGGGGTGGTACGTTTTGTTCACTGACTGTAATATTGTGTACTGCACACATAACCTTTTTACTGTACATGTAATTTTACTGTATAGCAGACCTACAGTATATTGATCTACACAATGTGATATTTTGCTGTATTTCAGAGAGTTTTGCAAATGGATGCGGAGGAAGTCCCGCATGAGTTTATATACATTGATGAGGCTGGATTTAACCTGACAACAGTGAGAAGAAGGGGAAGAAACATCATTGGCCACAGGGCTATTGTCAATGTATCAGGACAACGTGGGGGTAACATTACCCTTTGTGTTGCTATTACACAGAATGGGGTCCTCCACCGCCATGCCAACTTGGGTCCTTACAACACTGACCTCATTCTTACATTTTTAGACAGATTACACAATATTATCACAGCAGAAAACCAAAGGGACCAGATGCAATACATTGTCGTGTGGGACAATGTAGCTTTCCATCGTTCTGCTCTGGTCCAAAACTATTTTCATCAACACCCACAATTTACAGTTCAATACCGTCCACCATACTCCCATTCCTAAACCCCATCGAGGAGTTCTTCTCAGCATGGCGGTGGAAGGTTTATGATCTCTGGCCCTATGTCCAGAGGGCCCTCATTCAAGCTATGGAGGAAGCATGTGATCAAATTGTATTCCATACAAGGGTGGATTCATCACTCCAAAAGATTCTTCCCACGTTGCCTTGCAAATGAAAATATAGCCTGTGATGTTGACGAGGCCCTGTGGCCAGATCCAGAGATGTTTAGGTTTTTTTTTATTCGGTACTGAACTGGATATGTAATTTATGTTACAGTAATTGAAAAAAACTGTAACAGTAAAAAGCTGTAAAGCAACTTCACAGTATTCATACCGTAGAATAACAGTAGATTACTGGCTTCTGTGCTGCCAGTAATTTACCGTTAATTTACAGATAAAATTTCTACCTCTCACAATGTTGTCCATAGCTGATGGATTTACCCATGCCATCTGTGTGCTTTGGACCATTTTGTACCTTCTGATCACATAATTAGAAATAAGTGTAAACAATTTTGAGTCGTTGTGTGTAATTGATGACAACTGTGCATTAGTTGTGTTTAACTTTTGCCTCTTGTGTTTAGTGTTTTAGTGTTCACAAATGCATGACAGTGCGATATGTTTAAATGAGTGAGAATGTGTTTAGAGTTTTGCAAAAAGACTGCATGAGATGATCTAAGTACCTAAACATGTTTAAGGCTTTGCAGAAAGAGTGATTTATTCGACAGATTGCTTTAGGCTATTGAGAATTTGGTTCAAGGAATTGGGGTTTAATGTTTTAGCAACTCAGAAAAACTGCAAAGGCACTTTTCGTGTAAATATAGAAATATTACTCAGTTTACTCACCCTTATGCCAATTTTTTTGCACACACTTTCTGTGAAATGTACCTTATAATTTATTCCATGTGTCTCTAGTCACAAGCTTTGTAATGTCATTGAATAGAACCTCAATTTGTGCATCAATTATAAAATAAATCTATACATGTTACGAATAGTTTTTCAAAATGAAGCTCTGCACTCAAAAAACAAAGTTGCTGATGAAGCTATTTTTCCCCCAGACATGACACACAATCCTTCAAAAACACTCACACTACAACATAGTCTTAGACACTGGTGAGATCAATTCAAAACACTGTTACTAAAACCTCTTATTAGGATTCAAGAATAATTTGACAGCTTAGTGTTTATTACAATATACAACATAAAAGTGTGCAGATAGAGCAAATTGCAAAAATTATTTTTAGGAGGAAATATTTTCATTACACTACTGTAAAGTAATCTTAGATGAAAGTAGATGATCTTACAAGACAATAAAAGTTAAAAAACCAAAGAAACAATATGAACTGGTTATGCCACACAATACAGAATACAACAGCATATATAAATAAATAAATAAATAAATAAGGCATCCTCCGCACCTTTGGCCCAATTTCATTAAAGTATACTGTAGCAGTTTCTTGGTTTTCTGTCAAAAGATTATCTGTACTGTAAGTAGTCAAATCTGAGTCCTACAAAAATACTACAAATACAAATTTGTAATTTTACAATCACAAGTTTGAGGGTGTACATGTGGTACAATTTACTGGATACCAACTAGTGAAATTTCTCTCATATAATGTTCTGTTAGCGTGTACTGTAATTATGCTGTACTGTATGTTTACAGTAAGTAGTATAAAGCCGTGTAAATGATTCTAGGATGCAATTTCTAAAGCACTATCACCTGTTCTCCTATTTTTATCCTGAGATTCTGATTGCTGAGTCATCAGTTTTCCTACTGAATGTTTACTGATGGATAAATGTGTGCTAATAATTGAGTTTACATCTTCACACTTCAGTTCATTTTATTATGTGTTTGTGTTTTCTGAATTAGAACATGATTAAAGCTTTGCAAAATGAGGACGTTTTTGTTTGGGGTTTAGGTTTATAGTTCTGAGAATGTGTTTATAGTTGAGAGAATTGTCACATGATTTGTGTGTTAGCAATTGAGAAAAACTGTTATATTTGTCTTCTAAAGCAAAATGGTATGTTAGTGAGAGAAAAAGTTTTTACCAAAAAACTCTGATTACGTCAACTTGTTGGATTATGTCACTTCCTGTTTTATGAGAGCGCGTGGTTTGAGCCGGTGCTCTTTCAAACGTATTCTTTATACATCGTTTATTCTTGTTATATCTTAAGATTTGTGTTTTAAATAGTTATTTCACCAAGGGTAAAACTTATCCTTAAGTATATCCCATACCAAAATCGTCCTAAAATGCACTGATAAATTATTTTTATCTGATCATTCGCTATTAGCCCTCAGGCTGTTAGCATTAGCTGCTAACTCACTGTTCTCATTATTACATCACTGATGGCTAATGTTTCAGACGTGTGTGTACCTCTGAGTGCAGATGAGGAAACGTTCGCACTTCAGTCGGAACTGGAGGCTGTGGAGAAGATCCAGGATTTACTAGACAAGCAGGCATGGCTGCGAGAATGTAAAATGCCGCTGGAAACATCCCGGGCTGACGCTGGCAAATCCACGGTAAATTTTCGACGCGATTGTAATAGTCCTACCACTTCTACTCCACGTGTTTCTCTGCGCAGAGCCCAGGCTTCGAGAACACGATCAGCCCAAATGAACTTCACTCCTGCACCGGCACACCCACAGCGAAAGGCGCAAGCCAGGACCAGAGCGATGACCTCTCCCCAACTGGCGCCACCGGTCTTCGAGATCCCAACCATGAACCGCTTTGCTGCCCTCTGCGAGACGGAATGCAATGCAGTGGTCATCGGAGACTCAATCGTCCGGAATGTACGTGCTTTATCCACTAAAGGTAAGGTGCGCACTCGTTGTTTTCCTGGCACCCGTGTTCTTGATGTCTCTGCACAGGTACATGCGATCCTGAAGGACGACGCTAACATTGGAGCTGTCGTGCTGTACGCGGGGGTGGACGACGTCAGGATGCGGCAGTCGGAGATCCTGAAGAGGGACTTCAGGAGTCTGATCGAGATGCAACGCATCGCCCACGGCGAGGATCATCGTATCAGGGCCGCTTCCTACCTACCGACGAGGGAATGAAAGGTTCAGTAGAATATTTGCACTTAATCAATGGTTAATGTCATGGTGTATTGAACAGAAGCTGCTCTTTGTTAATAATTTTGATTTGTTCTGGGAGCGACCTAGGCTCTTCCGCCCCGACCGCCTGCACCCCAGCAGCATCGGAGCGGATCTACGCACCGTTTGACTACGTCTCCCACCGGTAAGTCAAAACTTTAACCATAGTCTGTGTTCCTCCCACTCAACTGTTAAAAATGTTAAAGCTTGCAAATGCATGTATCTGTCCCCCGAATAATAAAACATAATAATAATGTAGGTAAAAGTCAGAGAAATAATCTGACCGTGATTAAACCTGAAGACAATGTAATAAACGAGCCGAGCAAAACCAACTCATAAAGTTCGGGCTACTTAATATTAGATCACTAAATTCAAAGGCAGTTATTGTAAATGAAATGATCACAGACAACAGTTTTGATATACTCTGCCTTACCGAAACCTGTTTTAAACCAAATGATTATTTCAGTCTAAATGAGTCTACCCCACCAATTACGGATTACCTCAGGGATCGGTTTTAGGACCCTTGCTATTCTCCATATACATGCTGTAGGGTATGGTCGGATCAAAGTTTACCATCTGTGATCGTAAAACACAGTAACCTCTCAGCAGGACTACGACCAGGCACCAACAAGTCTGGCCAATTGTCCTATTCTCAACACCTTCATCTCTGACCAGGACAGATTCGGACACTCTCCCCTAGACTTCAAAGGAGGTTCTTGGGGGAGGACAGGACTGTTCACCAAAGTGAGAAAAGCCACGTGGCCCCCAGGGACTGAGAGCCTCAAATTATTCCAAAAGAATGTCTCTTTCCTTAGCCACAAAAGACTGGTTTAAAGTGTATACACATGTATCTCCACATTGTATGCTTGTCTCTATGTTATTCTCCTTCACCTATAACCTCAAAGACATATGTGCTTAGTGGTATTCTGTGTATATTTACATTCTTGTCCAAACTACAGGTCAATGTAATTGTAATCCCTTCATGTTTCATATCTACGGGTTTCCCTTTTCATGTCTTAGAATATGGTGTATAGCACAGTAATGTATTTTATACCATACTCATTTTATTCTATTCTAAGTCTATTCCTGCTCCAAACTCCCAGGCGACCATAAATGCAAATGAGTTAGTGTGCCGCATGGATTAAAGTTCTCCGTCGCTACGACGGATTTCCGTTAATTGCAGCGAGTCTACGACGGATTTCCGTCAATTGCAGGGTTCCAGCATGTCCTTAATGTCTTTAATTCACTTTTCATAATGTTGTTAACCCTTTGATGCGTGCGATCACACCGGTGTGATTAGAACATCAGGGCTTTGGCTGGCACTGAGCCAGAGACAGACTCAATCCTGTCACATATCACAACTATGCAGTGCTTTCAACCACATAATGTTTAATTTAGCCTTCAGACATACTATACACGTATACACTACACAAGCACAAAATACATTTAGAGATTGCATAATACACACTGGTGTCTATGGAAGTCTCCTCAAATGTAGTTTGACGGAGGTTTTATTCAGATCAGACACAGTATCTGCAATTTAAGCAATTGTTAAGATCACTCAATTCTTCTACCAGTTCACCAGGCACTTACGTTTGTGTTTTTAAGAGAAGTGGATGAATTCACGTGATGTAAATCTGACAGATCTCAGACCACGGCAGAAACAAACATGGCGGCGCCCGTTTATAGCTCAGCTAACGCGATCATTATAAACGTGTTTAAACAACAAAACACATTCACATGCACATATCTGACAATCGGAATGTCAGATATTTCATGACATAGTTAACAGTTTGTGAATTTTTAAAAGCAATGCATCAGTCATACAGCTGCTGTGGCTCTGCGGTGTGTCACATGATACGCAGTGGCGCGTCGCCACGGAAATGTTAAAGTGATAGGCTACCTTCTTAACGGTCGGCTTAGACAAGCTAGTCAAACACTGTAACTAGTCACTGTAGCTAGTCAAACACTGAAACTAATCACTGTAGCTAGTCAAACACTGAAACTAGTCATGTAGCTAGTCAAACACTGAAACTAGTCAAACACTGAAACTAGTCATGTAGCTAGTCAAACACTGAAACTAGTCAAACACTGTAACTAGTCACTGTAGCTAGTCAAACACTGAAACGGGTGTCAGGTGTAGCCAAGCTTCAGGAATATGGTTTCACAGCCAAAAGGCAGAAAAAGTGAAAAGCACTCTGGAGACGAATACAAACAACATTTTTGGTCTTTAGTGGTCCTTTTATTTTGTTCTTTTTTTCTGTTAATTATTAAGAGTTTCAGAAAACATTGTTTGGTCTTATAAGATAAATACAAAAATGCACTGAAAAGTTATAGATGGTTGATTATTTGTCTAGGTAAGTATAATTTTTTCATAGATTAAAAATAGCTTTTAAAATACGCAAACTGGCAATACTATGTAAAGTGGTTCAAAACATCTCCCTTTAAAACTCTATTGGTTAAAGGAATTTGACTTGGCCTGAAAATAAAATCAGTCAGAAGAATTTTTTCACTTTAATCCATGGTGCCGGACAAAGAAATTTTCGCGCCCAAAACTATCTCATCACATTGGATCGCCCACCTTGGAGGGGCGTGACGCCCTCTGTGTTAAAACATCTGAACACGCAGGAAAGCTCGCTCTTTTGTGTATGTTCGTTCGCTCGCTTGTGTTATTTCAACCTCTCGAGGCCTGCCTCTCCGCAGAGACAGTTTCTCCCGGCAGTTTGTTTCAGCTAAATCAGACGGACTCACGGCTTGCTCCGAACACATCAGGACCCTTTGATACACGCGCCAGCGCGTGTCCCGAGAAACAAAGAAGCCAATGCAAGTATCTGAACTATTGCTAACTAGTTGCGTATAAGCTTTGCCCCTTTTAAATAAGGAGATTGTCCTCGATGGTTCGTGCAGATGTGAATAGCTGATGTAATACTGCCACTCTTTACTTTGTCTATTTCTTTCATTCTTTACTGCTTTTACGTTGTATGTTTGTTTGTTAGTGTTTGGTCTTTGTTAGTAGTTGGTTTTAGTTCCCCCGTAGTGTAGATAAATAAACCGTATGTGTATCCACGCTCGAATTGTTTCTGTGTTTATTTATCACATATCAACGTCACTTAAACTGCTTGATTTCGTTAAGATTTCTGAAGTGGTACTGTACTACTACTTCCAAGGCCAGGAAAGTAATATGTCTTAGAGTTGATATACAATCTGCTGATCACTCGCGGACGAGTGTATAAAGTTTGTCGCTGTTATTAGCTCTGCTGCATCAGGTAAAGTGTATAAAATAATTAATGGTTAATTACCATTCATTATTTGTAGGTTACTGTGTTTAAACTCATAGTTTCCTCGAAATACACTACAATGCTGCCCCTTGGCAACATTATTAGAAAACATGGAATTGGCTTCCACTGTTATGCAGATGATACTCAGCTATATATCTCATCAAGACCAGATGATTCCTTCCAGCTATCCAAATTGGCAGAGTGCATCCAAGATATAAAACAATGGATGACTAGTAATTTCCTTCTTTTAAATTCTAATAAAACAGAAATATTACTTATCGGACCAAAGACACGTAAACAGCATATTTCGGATTATAACCTGCGAATTGAAGACTGCACTGTTACTCCAACAAATACAGTTAAAGACCTAAGTGTTCTATTAGACGCAACCTGTCATTTGGAAATCACATCTCAAATGTCACAAAAACAGCCTTCTTCCACCTTAGAAATGTTGCCAAATTTCAAAATATTCTGTGTTGCTGACGCAGAGATGCTTATTCATGCTATTGTGACCTCAAGACTTGACTACTGTAATGCACTGCTTAGTGGTTGTCCTGCATCATCAATAAACAAACTACAGTTAGTTCAGAATGCAGCTGCCAGAGTTCTAACCAAGTCCAGAAAATACGATCACATAACCCCAATGTTATCAACCCTTCATTGGTTACCCATTAAGTATCGTATTGACTTAAAAGTTATTTTAATCACTTATAAAGCCTTAAACGGTGTAGCCCCTGTAATGTTTCTATTTATAATGAAGAAACTGTTTGTAGCAGATGTCTTTATTACAGCTCACATGTTTTTCTGTCAGCTCTCTTACTCCAACAACAACCACCTGAGGTCCACCAACCTCTACCTACCTCTAGTGGTTAGTAGTTGTAACCTACATACATTTATATATCATGACAGCCCCTTTTCTTTCAATTACTGAACACTTAGATAACAACAAAATAACATGACAATATTGTAAACATTATATTGACTATATTATACAGTTTAACCAACAACATTCTTATCCACCATTAATTTGTATGTTACATTCTTTTTTACAGATTTCAATCTTCTTTTTACCATAAACTTTGAAAACGCTTAAAGTGTCTTTGTTCACTTTAATCTACAAGTTTCATTCACAAATTAAGTCTATCAGGAGGTTTTATTGTGCGTTTAGATCTTCTCTGTTCAGGTAAGTGTATTTCTTCATGTTTCTTTCTATTGTCTATGACTGGTGATGTTGCTTGTGTCGTAGGCAATGTTTCACTCTCTGTTTCGTTTTCATAATGTTCCTCTGGCATTGTTTCTTGTGTTTTTAACAGACTTCTTCTATTCCTTCTTAGGATTTGTCCATCCTCTGTTTTTACTGTGTAGGATCTTGGGTTAACTTCCTCTAGGACTGTGGCTCTTTTATTCCAGGTATTGTTATTCTCGAGTCTTACTGTGTCTTTTGTAGCCAGTGGTCGTAGACTTCTGGATGTCTTGTCATAATTTACTTTCTGTTTCAGACAAATTTGTTTCTTTCTCCAGGCTCTGTTTTTGTTTTGCTTTGTTACGTAAGGCAGTGTGGTGCATAATTTGCATCCCATTAAAATCTCAGCAAGAGACATACCATGTTCCAGTGGGGAGGCGCGATAGTTCAGCAATGCTAAGTATGGATCCCCTTTACTGCTCGCTGCCTTCTTGAGTAGTTGTTTTACTATGTGTACTCCCTTCTCCGCTTTTCCATTAGATGGGGGGTATAGCGGGCTGGATGTCACATGTTTAAAATCATACTCCACAGCAAAGTCCTGGAATTCTTTGCTACTGTAGCACGGCCCGTTGTCACTGCAGACGATCTGGGGGATGCCGTGTCTTGCAAAGATTGATTTCATGTGCATAATTACACAGGCAGCAGATGTATTCGGAAGAAGTGCCATCTCTGGATAGTTTGACAGGTAATCAATGACCAGCAGATAATTCTTTCCATCCAGGAAAAACAAGTCAGTTCCTATTTTCTGCCATGGCTCTGAAGGTGGTTGTATTATGATCATTGGCTCCTTTTGCTGCTTTGCTTGATGCTTTAAGCAGATCTCACAGCTTGACACCATTCTGTCAATGTCACCATTCATCCTTGGCCAATAGACAGCTTTTCTGGCTCTCCTCTTGCACTTTTCTGCTCCTAGGTGCCCCTCATGCAGTCTTCTCATCATATCCGGTCTCAGTGATTGAGGTATAACTATTCTGTTTTGTCTCAGTAACAGTCCTTTGACAACACTCAGTTCTGTTCTTATGTTGTAGTACTGAGAACACGTTCCTCTTGGCCATCCCTCATTCAGATGTTTAATGACCATTTGTAGATCCTTGTCTTTTTCTGTCTCAGCTGCAATTTGCTTGGACTTCGCATCGGATACTGGAAGAGCATCTGCGACCATGTTTACATGAAGAGTCACATCAGCCTCTGTGGATCTCTCATGAGATTTTTCTCTTTGCGTAGTTGCTCTGGACAGGGCATCTGCCAGCACTATGTACTTTCCTGGTGTGTAGATTAAATCAAAATCGTACCTTTGAAGCTTCATCATCAGCCGTTGTATTCTTGGGGACATCTCATTCAAGTTTTTCTTGATGATGGCTATTAATGGTTTGTGGTCCGTCTCTGCCACAAAAGTTGGAAGTCCGTACACGTAGCTGTGAAACTTTTCCACTCCATACACCAATCCAAGGCATTCTTTTTCTATTTGAGCGTATCGACACTCCGCTGAAGTCATCGTTCTTGAGGCATATACAACTGGCCTCCAGTTTTCTCCCTCTGCTTGCAGAAGCACCGCTCCTAATCCATCCTTAGATGCATCTGTTGAAATCTTTATCCTTTTTGTTGGATCAAAGAAAGTCAGTACTGGTTCTGTAGTTAGAAGAGTCTTTAAGCGATCCCATTCACTCTCATGATTGTCTGTCCACTTGAATTCAGTTTTGTTTTGCAACATTTCTCTCATGTACACTGTCTTTGAAGAGAGATTCGGTATGAACTTTCCAATGAAGTTGATCATCCCCATCACTCGTTGTACAGCCTTCTTGTTGGTGGGTCTGGGCATGTTAAGAATCGCTTGTATCTTACTCTGATCTGGTTTAACACCTCTCTCTGACAACTTGTCTCCCAGAAATGTGATTTCCTTTACTCCAAACTGACACTTTTCTTTATTCAGTTTCAGCCCGTAGTTCTGTACTCGCTGTAGTACTTCCATCAGCCTCTCATTATGCTGCTCAATTGTGGATCCCCACAATATTATGTCGTCCTCATAGACGCGCACTCCTTGTATTCCCTCAATCATGTGCTCCATTGCTTTATGAAATACTTCCGGAGCCGAAGAGATTCCAAAAGGCATCCTCAAAAAAGAATACCGACCGAAAGGAGTGTTAAATGTGCAATAATGTGTGCTGTCTTCGTGCAGTTTCAGTTGCCAAAAGCCCTGGGATGCATCCAGTTTTGTGAAGAATTTTGCACCTCCCATTTCACTTATAATTTCTTCCCGTGTTGGAATCTGATAATGTTCCCTCTGTATGTTTGCATTTAAGTCTTTTGGGTCCATACACACACGTAGATCACCATTTGTTTTTTTCACACAGACCATGGAATTCACCCATTCTGTTGGTTTTTCCACTTTTTCTATGACTCCCATTAATGTCATCCTTTCTAGCTCAGGTTTTAGCTTTTCTCGTAGTGTAGCAGGAACCCGTCTCGGTGCATGAACAACTGGCTTTGCATCTTCTTTCAACTGTATCTTATACTTTAATGGTAGCACACCAAACCCTTCAAAGATGTCAGGAAACTGTTTCACTAGGTTATTTACACTGTCCTGTGTGTTTGCTCCTATGTTGTACACTCTTTTTACTAAGCCTAGGTCTTCGCATGCTGTGTCTCCTAACACAGAATCGTGTCCGTCTGGAACCACTACAAACATGAGATGATATTCTCTGTTTTTCACCTTTACCTTGAGTTTGCATGTTCCTTTTGTTTCAATTAAATGTCCATTGTACGCTTTTAGTTGTACGGTTTTCTGATTAATGTGTGGCTTTATTCTCATTTCTCTTATGTCTTGCTCAGAAATTAAGTTGGCTTTAGCTCCTGTGTCCAGCTTGATTGACACTTTTAATCCGTTTATTTCCAGAGCTTCTATCCACTTTTCTTCTACTACACCATTCACTTCCGTATTCTCTGAACTGCTTTGAAATGAGGCTTTTTGTTCCACCATGCCAACAAAGAATGTGTCACTGAGGGCTGTTTCTTCCACTGTATGGACATGTCCACTTCCACGTTGTTTTCCTTTGGAAAAGCATTGTTTTGCAAAGTGATTCTGTCCTCCACATTTGGCACAGGCTTTGCCATAGGCTGGGCACTGTTTTGGCTGGTGTCTTTTGCCACATCTCTTGCAATTAAACATTTCGTTCTGCCTTCGTTGTGTCATTTTTCTTGAGCTGTATTTTTGCATTTTTCCTGTCACTGCTGCTACAGATGAACTTTCACCTCCACTTGTTTTTGTGTTGTCACTGAACGTTTTAGCATGCTGCTGAGCTTGTTCACTTGCACGACATATCCGCACTGCTTCAGCTAACGTTAGTTCAGTCTCTCTTAACAATCTCTCTCTCATTTTTTTCTCATTAATCCCGAACACAATTTGATCACGGATCATTGAATCATTTAGTAATTCAAAGTTGCATGTTCTTGCTTTAAGTTTAAGATCCATTAGGAAACTATCAAAAGTCTCTCCCTGTTGTTGCAGACGCGACCGAAACACGTATCTTTCAAAGGTCTCGTTCTTTTTCGGCGAACAGTGGACGTCAAACTTTCCAATCACCACGTCGTAGTTGCTTTTATCCTCTTCTCTATCAAACACGAGCGTGTTGAACACTTCTATCGATTGGGGTCCCGCAACTGTGAGTAGCAGAGCAATTTTTCTTGCATCGGGCTTATCGTTAAGTCCCACTGCTTGTAAGTACAGCATAAATCGTTGTTTAAACGTGCGCCACTCACAATCGACATTTACAGTCCAGTTCACAGCGTCAGGCGGTTTCACTCTTTCCATGACGGCGATCCGGTTTTCTTACCACTCCTCGTACCATGTAATGTTTCTATTTATAATGAAGAAACTGTTTGTAGCAGATGTCTTTATTACAGCTCACATGTTTTTCTGTCAACTCTCTTACTCCAACAACAACCACCTGAGGTCCGCCAACCTCTACCTACCTCTAGTGGTTAGTAGTTGTAACCTACATACATTTATATATCATGACAGCCCCTACCTACATAACAGAGCTTCTATCACATTACAACCCATTGCGCTCTCTAAGATCTCAAAACTCCAGACTTTTGATAACACCTAGAATAACTAAATCCACCAAAGGGGGCGGAGCTTTCTCATACGTATCACCTAAACTCTGGAATAGCCTTCCCGACACTGTTCGAGGGTCAGACACACTCTCCCAATTTAAATCTAGATTAAAGACACATCTTTTCAGACAAGCATTCACTTAATGCATAATATACTAAATAAACCACCGGGAGACTGCATTTATTAGATATTATTTACTAGAATAATCTTGCTTGTTCTATAAACACCATGCACTGTGCTGTGTTTTACATTTTTTGTGTTTTTCTTATTTTCTACTGTAAAGTGGCTTTGAAACAATGCAAAGTGCTGCATAAATACAATTGAATTGAAAATAAGTTGCTATAATTTGACTATGTGTGGATAGGATAATTTTATCCAATGGGGCGGCACATCAGCGCCATATCAATAACTATGAGTCTCATTGGTTTTTCCATGTCATGTGCCTAGTTGTCATATCTGTGTTGTGTCACATTCAGTCACAATGAAAGAAGCTGACTTTTATCCAAAAATATATGCTTAAACTTAAGAAGAATTCCAATACCTGTACTTAAAGGCGCAGTTCTTGAAAATCAGCGGCCACAAGCGTTGTATTATAGTTTTGCAACGAATCTCTGAGTCATTTGCCCACCCCTCCTTTTCGAATTACGACGGTGGCCGCAACAGTAAAAAAAGATGTCGTCTACTGAGACCGCGGATAGCAGTGATGCAAGCAACGATGTTTCTTAACAAAGGTAAGGCAATATATTAACGTAATTAATCATTTAACATGTATTCTATTGCGAAAGTTACTGTTACAATTCTATAATTAGATATATTTCTTGCGTGCTATCTAGTACACGCTGAGAGTAGTGAAGTAACTAAAGTTAGCTAATCGTAAATAGCAACGCTGTTCAAAGCGTTTGATCTGACAGCGACATAGGCAGTTAAGTGTAAATTAGTAGATGTTTGTCTCCCCCTTTGTCAGGAACAACCGGAGTGGTACCGCAGGGACGGAAAAAATTATTATTCGGAGGTCATATGGCCATTTGTATAAAATGCTAACGTTACAGTTTCAACAAAACAGTTGTTTGGTAAACATTGAAAAAGTGGAAACATTGAAAATGTTGAATTATCTTACCAGTCTAGCAGAAAACAGGCAACGTCGGCGTCGCCTTGAAAACATTTGTCTTTCAACAGTGCCTTCCATCTGGTAATAGATACACCGATGTTTATCCTGGATTTCTGCCGCCGTTTGTCTCCAATTCGTCTGGCAGCATCACGTTTGCGCTTCTTTGACGACGGAGATTCACGCTCTGTCGGCTCTTGTGCACAATACGCATGGTCCTCCATTTTATCAAAACTTCTAAGACAGAACAATCAGTTGCTTCAGCTAGACGACGACTCCTCCGTACTACGACTTACTACTTTGGCGTCTTCAACTCAGTGATGACGCAAGCTGCGTCTAAAAACACACACAAAGACCAACATATAAAAAACGCGCTCTGTAGAGCTGTTTGTCCGTTAGAGCTTACTGTACAAAACATGGCTGCGCAACATAACAAATTCCATGTAGATAGGCCCGCTCCCTATGTAGATACAACTGGTTTATTCTTGGGTAATAAAAACATAACTTTTCATTACGTAAGGTTTTTATACACATCTGAAGACACAGTTTTGTATGTTATATTGCATTTCTGTTAATAGATCATACAAAACATCCCGCACTGGACCTTTAAAGTTACAGTCAATTGAGGCTGTAACCGCTTTCATATAAGCTGTGGCAGGGTGGTAAGTCGTTCACAACAATTGGGTGTGGCTCAGTCCACAGCACCATCTAGTGGTGGATTTGTACATGTTGGCTCCAACAGTAGTGCAGTAGTATTGTTTTTATCTGCATTGTGATTTGTTTTCCTCATTTCAGAGATACATGTAAAAGCAAAGTACTGTATATGTACATACAGTACATAATCAAGCTTATGTATGTTTATACAAATTTGAAAATGCTTACGGAAAATAATTTAAACTAAAGTATGTGGGTACTATGTGGGTCTGCTTCTCTTTGCATTCGCTTAGTTATTGTTGTACCGATCTCCAAATATCTAAAAGGTTCTTTGTTTTTTTGCTGAAAATTGGATGTATTCCCTGATTCTGGGAATGATTTTTTTTTGTCTTCTGGAGTTTCTTTGTACTTTTTCAACCAGACATTTTTCCTTTGTAACTTACCTGAAGATAATGATTTTTGTTGAAAATAAAACTACTCTGATTTCCTCTGAGTGCGCTGACTGTTGGGTTCTACATCATGGTGGGAGATCTGACCACCATGCCAGAGACCTGGATTCGAGCCTTGGCTCTGACATATAATTCATAGACTGTAAAATGTGAAGTTTAGCTGATTAATACAGAGTATACAGAGATGCTATTTTTAAATGTGTGTTCATGTACATACAGTGCATAAACAAGCTTATGTGTGTTTATTAAAAAGTGAAAATGCTTAATGGAAATTAAAATGGAAACTACAGTAAATGGTTGAACTTAATTAAACATTTGTAATGTAAAATAATTACTAATACAGATTATACAGAGATGTGATTTTGTGATATTCATATTTTTGTAAAATAAAATAAATACATTTAAACTTTTTTAATTTTCTGGATTGTTATAATTTCTTATCCAAAAATAAATAACTCTTAATTGAATTATATTAAAGAACCCTTAATAGTTCTAAAAAGAACCATAATTTTAAAATGTTTCTTGCTTCAAACAAATGTTTTTCATTAACACTATTTCACACGTTAGATGGTTTCATCTTATCAACATAAACAAACGTTACTGCGCATGCGCACTTTTGTGATCCCAACTGAACTTCCGGTACACGTTCACAAACAATAGAGTGCCTGTTGATTATTTCTGATAACAATCAAAAGAAACCGATAAGAACCTACTTGGATGAACTTGCCTCTCCAATATACCAAGTTCAACCGCTAGATGTCAATGTACCATACGGTTTGTTTAAATGCGACCGAACTACAAGACCCATTCAACAAATCGTTTATTTAATACAATTATTGTACAGTAAAATAATAATACAAATTAGTATTAACATAAATTAAATATAAACTAGCCACAAACCGGAAGTTAACTGGGGGTCAGGCGCACACGCGTCCGATGAGACGGTCTATATTTAAAAGAAAAATATTTTTTGTCTCATCCTTTAAAAGTTTGTATCTTTAGCACTTCTCATTTCCTCCTAAGAATAATGAATGGTGTGGCATTCTTCTTTTTGGACTTTATACCTTGAATTAAACATAGTTTCTAACTTTATAATCTTAAATATATTATATTCTTTGCCTTTATTATTCTGTCTTTGTATGGAACAACAGAAAATGTGTTGTGTACAATACATACATACAGTACTTTCTTGTTTCTTTATCATTCACATTTCTTTTTTAACAGAATTTATTTCTCAACAAGTTTTCCTCCAAGCAATAATGATTTATGGACCTGACCAAGGCCAAATCTTGGTTTGCCTATTATGATGGTCCCATTGGTGCAAAATTTCTCACACAAACCCATCAACATTTGTCAACTACAAATCATTAAAAATGATGGGGAAAACAATGGCAGCAATAATGTCAATCTGTTAAAAACTAGAAGTAAACAAGCTGTGCTACAACACATTAATTTCCTTCTTCTTTCAAAGCTTATTTGTTTATTCAGTTGTAGATCTTAATACATGGACCTGTGAATAAAACATATATACACTTACTGTACTTCGTAATGTAGGTTTTATTCATGTAGAGTTACAGTGTAAATTTACTTACCCTGCTTTGATTTTGGTTTCACTTTCTGAGGTAGTTTTTTCCAGGTGAGTGTGAAATTTGAGTGTCCTTTAGATAAAAGAACAGTCGTCATCTAAATAAAGATAATACTGCTTCAGTAAAAAATATACAGAGAGTCATATGCTTGTCTAAGCTAAGTTAATAGAACTCCGATGTAATGAAATATTCTATTAAGCAATTAAAGGAAGGGGAAAAATATCGCCTGTAAAAACCCTGTAGATGACCTCAATGCAAATACAGTAGATAAAAGCAACAACACTTCAACACACAGCTGGAGAATGGTCAATAACAACTCAGGTAAATTGAAATTATAGAAGATTCAGATTTAGCAGATGCACTGTATATGTTTGTGTGGGTGTTTGTCAGCCCTGTGATGGACGTGTATGTCCTTTAGACAGATGTCTTTTAAAGTTCTCTTAAAATGTCTGTCATACCTGATATAGAAGTTTTCCGCTCTCTGCTGGATCAGCTACATTGAGACTCGAGATAAATTTCAAGCTCATAACAGCTTGATAAACTGTAAAACACAAATACACAGGTAGAAAAGAGAAAGGTAAAAATCCCTAGTTTTCAACAACCAGATTTTAACCTAATTTCAACCATTCTGTGTATTATAATTTTATGATCATGTTCATGTTACAATTACTTTTAAAATACCCCTCTACCGACAGTTACAGACCTACACTGTAAAAAAAATTACCTTTTGATTGTGTTTGTTAACAGCAGATGTTAATCACTAATTACTCAATCATCACTATAATAATAATGAAACTCAAGACAAATTCTGTCAAACAGGAGCACAGAAAGGTGTTGGTTTTAGGATAAATCTGGGCCAGAATTGAAATGAACTGTTGTTTAAATGTGGGTCAGTTCTGCTTTATTTGTTTTGTTTTTGGCTGACATGTGGCATTGCTTTGGCTTGCTTGTGGCCCAAACCTGGCAAACAGGAGCGGTCCACCCAAGTGCCATCATTCCACGCGGTATGTGGGCCAGATGAGGGGTTATGGGGAGCAGAGGTGGGTAGTAACGCGCTACATTTACTTCGTTACATTTACTTGAGTAACATTTTGGAAAATATGTACTTTTTAAGTAAAATTAAAAGTGTGTACTTTTACTCTTACTTGAGTAAATTTCTAATAGAAAATCTGTACTTTTACTTCGTTACATAACTTACATTGCGTGACGTTCCTTCGTTCCTTCATTTTAAAATATGCTTTTTAAAACGCGTTGTTTATTTCAAGGTTGTC